>NW_010332284.1:28625-41862 GCF_000700745.2 Antrostomus carolinensis
AAGGAAATGTATTCAGAAAGGGACCCTTATTTACAGTAATTTATACCACTCAGGGCTTATCCAAACCCAAACAGTCTCACAGGGATCTGCTGAATTGCTGCATGATTTGGGAAATGAGTTAGTGACCTCAGTTTCTTTCGAAGGACTTACGTTGCTGGACTTTTGGATAAGTGAGAGGGATGAACTTGCTCAAACATCTTTTTGAACCCAAAGAAATGGAATAACAGGACAAGGATGGTCTGATTAAAGAGTTGAACAGGATGTAGAATTTAACAGCCAAAGAGGAGCAGGCAGGCATTTGGGCTTGTGCTAGTATTAGGCAAGTGGACTTGGACTATGAAAATACCTGTGTTAAAAAAACCCTCCAACAGCTGGAGAGCAGGGATTTTAAGAAAAAGCAAAGAATTCTGCTCAATTCAGTATCTAAATATCTTAAAAAACAGACCTTATCCTCAATGTCTAATGAACAGACACATGAACTAGCACCAGTTCCTTAGTGTTAGAGAGAGGGAGAATCACCAAAAGCAAAGATTGAGGTCAGCGAAATCCCACCCTTGCCTGGGGCTGCACATGACTTTGTGCCTATGAGGTGAGAGATAAAGTGGAGCCTTATGGGATTATGAACACAGTTTCTAATTTTTATCCTCCAGATTATGAATGGCATGGCTACAGGTTAATAATTAACAAGGGAAGGTTAATGAAAATGAATGTGTCAGCTGTGCTGATCACTGGAGCCCTTTGTTTTCCTACAGCTTCATGTGTTTTGGAGAGAGGCATTCCCAGAGGTGGTTTTGCTGATTTATTTGCATGTGGAGCCATTTGGTTAATCTCATCCCCAAATCTTTCCTTGTCCACTTTACTGCCCAGTTGATGCTGTTCTCCATTAGATGCTTCTCTCTGTCAGGATTAACAAGTGGCAGGGATAATTTAAAAGCTAGCAAGGTTGGAGAATTAAATAGGGCTCTCATAAATGCATTAACAAAAGTAAGTTTTAGCCTAATGCCTAGCTGGAGAAACTTGGTCTTTAAGGTATCAAACTATCCTCATGCCATCAAGAGACAGATTAAAAGTCATATCCATGTGTACAGGTTCTCTGTCTAAATACTCTCAGAGATGGCATGTGCAAGAGCAGGAGTCTGGGACACTTTTCCCCCTTCTCTAAGCTCTGTGTTCATTGTAAAAGGTGAATAATATTTTCATTATTAATGATTAATTATTTTCCTGTGTTCTTAATGTCTCCAGATGGGTAAAGACTAGAAAACCAGCAAAATGGTGGTGACATCTAGTGGCTGCTGGGAATTCGCGGTGGGATATGGGGTGAGAATACCTTCACTTGGGACGTTCAAGCATGCTGTGCAGAAAAGAGTTGGAAATGTTGGGCCTTTCAAGACCGACAGACTTACACAACCTGAATTGAGAGACTTCCCCATCTTGCTTAAGGACAATATTGCTGGGATTTCTTTGAATAGCACAGCTGTCCAAGCAGTCCTGTCATGCTCCTCTGTTGTCCTCATGTTCCTCATGGTCATACACAGCACTTGGGATGCTTTGGAGATATCAAAAATAGCTGACGTCACCAAAGCAGCCTTTTGTCCCCCAAATCCTACTCTCCTTTAGGATATCCTCCCTCGTCCCACTGCCCTGCTCTCTGTGGGTGATGCACTCACCAGCACCCGTGGACTGGCTGCCTGCTGAAATGTACCACAGCAAGGTTAGTTTGCAGGTGTCTAGAGAGAAAAAAATAGGCCAATTACAGAAATACTTTGAAATGCCAATTGCAAAGAAAATAACATGGTACTATGTGTTAGTTAGCAAATACAAAAAGAAATATTCTGTGAAGCTGGAAGTTTTGGGGTGGGGTGCTTGAATAGAGACTGATTTTGCACTAAGTGGAACGGGTACTTTGACAAGGAATATTGATGTGATTTGGGTTGAAATGCATAGGCTGTGCAGCCTCCCAGAACAGGCTATTGCCTATATAGACCAGAGGTACGTGGCTAAGTAAGGGTGAGGAAATGTTTGGAAAAAAACCAACCAAATGCAGAAAGGACACAACATCTGTGTGTTGGAGGGCTCTTGGCAACCACTTCCCCCACGGCAGGCTCAGGGAAGGGTTGCCCACACTGTCAGGGCTGAGCACAGGGTCCAGGTTGGTCTTTTCCCCATTGCTCTCCACTCTGTGCCTTGAATGGGGAAACAGGCTTTGATTTTTGTAGTGATGAATGAGGGAAATTGTATTTAGGATCTGCTCAAACAAATCAGCAATCATTTCAGAGTGACTAATCAGGGGGTGAGCCTGCATTTCTGATGACACGCTCGCCGTACTTCAGCGTGCATCCATAGCCTTTCCTTAACTGGGCACTGCCTCACCTAGCCAGGATTTCTCAGATGAAAACGTAGTATAAGCACACACACAAAAAGAGCTAGCATCAATTAAATGTGGTGAAATAAAGAGATCAGCTGTGTATCTACAGGCAGGTCATACCTCACCATGCACCCTCAGCCTCCACAGTCACAGATCTCCACGTACTCCTGTGGCCACCCAGCCGGCTTGGTCACGGGTCACTACACACATCCTGTGCTCATAATTTGCTGCAGCAGTTTAAAAGCAAGAACATTTGGGCAATTATAAGGGAAACTGAGGCTTGTGATGATGTGGTTGGCAGGTTTCAGCATGGACAGTCAATGGAAAGCGTGATCCAGCTAGTAATGTGGGTGGCCCGTATAATTCATAAGGAAATGAAAGTTGCATTTATTAGGAGTTTGCACAGCAATATGCCTGTAATTACTGGAGACATTTATGCCAATTACAGCTCTGGACAGAGGGAAGTGAACTCCTTCCCCCTTTCTGGCCACTGCATACATCCTCCAGTAACTCAGGACACAGAACACCTTTCTAGCAGGAAAAAACAAGCCTTGATCTTTTTAACAAGAACCCATGTTTAAAGTGATGATCAGTTACCATCCAGGTAGCAGCTATGCTGCATGAGAATCCAAGAAGCCTGGAAATCAAAAGGAGGAATAAAATCCCAGTGTGGAGGCAGGCTGAAGAGGGGGGATGCAGCCCATCCAAGGCAGCAGCAGCAGAAGATGCAGCTGGAGAAGGCTGTCACCTGCCTTCCGCCAGCTCTGCGCTGCGTGGCAGGGATGGCATCTCCTGATGGGAACTTGTCTCCTTCCTCTGCTGCAAAGCATGTGAAAATTGAAACTGCTGGAGGTGAGCGATATGCCCTCCCACGCCGAGCATTAGCCCAGTCTGTGTAAAACACTTTGATAAGTGAGCTGCTATTTATGGGCAGTATCATTTCATTCAGGGCCACTTGCATAAAGCGCTAGTCAGAGTGAATTAAAAAGGCAAGATCTGACCATGAATAAAGGTTTTAAGACTGGGGATTCACTTTCATTTATAAGCACCTAATGTTATTTTTGCAGTTAAGTCCAATTTTCAAAATAGAGTTGAGAGCAAGGAAACCAGCAGTTTCCTGAAAGCCCTAACCTCAGGGCTTGTCTGCATGAGGAACTTCACTAGCATTTCTCCTGTAGTCGAAGTATAAGTGAATTAAAATAAATCCAATTATGTCCACATTTGCTCTGACGGAGTGCATCCACACAGGCTCACCATCTGCTTTAACTAATCTGTGCTATGAATTCATAGCCCTGTGTTGTTCAAGTTAGTCTTCTGGGGTACTTCTGGGTAAACAAAGATTAAATCTGTTTAAGAGTATGATTTACAGTAACGTCTCTGTAAGGGTGTTCCACATATCTTTAGTCTGGTTTTGAACCATTTTCCATGTAATATTAATCTGTTTTTCAACCCATGAAGTGAAATGTGTGCTTACTCTTAACATGCAATCCCTCACTTTGGATTGACAATGGTTTGTGTCGGGTTTTGTTGAAAGGGTTCCTGATTGACTCGAATTATGTTGAAATAAGTCTATGACTTGAAGAGAGATTCTATGTACAGCGAGTTGCCCGTGTTTAAATGGGGCTTAAAGTTGTCACACTTGTAATTGAACTGTTTCAACACTTTTTATGTGTGCACAATCAGGCTCCTAGGTAATTTATAACCCTTCAAAACAAATAAGAAAATTCAGACAATTCCTTAAGACGAGTCTGTTATATAGACAAGAATGATCCAGGATATCATTTTCACAAGTTAGTCACTTTAGTTTCTCTGTCCCTCCTTACCTTTTTTACCTGTTGAAAAGACCTTTCAGCACTGTTCCTGGCACAGGAACCCAATGGGACAGCTGGCATGATTGCAAGTGCCCATCATGGGCATTGGCCCTCGGGGTCCTGAGCTTGACAAGTGGGTGCATGCAAAGCTGGGGTGCTGAACCAACACCCCCCAAACCCACTCCTCCTGCCCCAGGCAAAGCACCCCTGACTCTGTATTAGCTTTAACCTAGGACTAATTGGTCTCCAATTAACAAGAAGATACTTCTCTCTACCAGCCTCTAAACTAACATAGATGTGGTTGTACTAACGAGGTTCCCAGTCATTTTTGAAGATTAACAGCATAACCCTAATATTTATCTAAATTCAGTGGTGGCAAAACTTCTAAAAGTCTCTTTATCTTCTGGTTTGTGTGTTGCTGTTACTCATTAGGCAAATCCTAATGTGTGTCCCATTGAGCGAGATGTGGAGGGAAGTTTCTAAAGAGAGGACTGTGTCACTCCAGTTAATCAACAGAATTCAAAGGAAATTTAGGACTTTTTATACTGTGCCTGGCACAGAAGATGAAAGGTGTTTGACCTCATGGGAACCAACAAAGCTCCCGTGGTAGCTCCCCAGAAAATTATAATGCTTGTCCAGAGGCAGTATTGCTCATTCAGGCTCTTTTTAATGAATCCTGAACAGAAACGCTCATCAAAAGTGAGATGGTGTAGATACCAGAATGTAACGTATGAAAGCAGCTGAGATGTTGGGATTAGTAGAGGTGGACAGACTGTATAATTTGGGTGCAAGTAGCAAGCCAGAAGGTGCCTTTTATTTATGGCATTACCCCAAGCCCATGCAGCCCATTTTTTGCTACCGCTTGTGGGAGAGGCAGGCACCCATGAGCCTTTAAAAACCTGCTGCCACCAGACTAGCCCAGTACAACGTCCATGTGGACTAGTTCAAAGGGAAATATGTTTCTGCAGATGTTGCAATTGGCTTCTACCTATTGCACATCACCCCAGCATCCCTCGTACCATCGCAGCTCCATGTAACTGCTTCACAGCAGATCTTATTTCCTGAGCTGCAAAGCTCCCTTGGACATGGCCAGGCTCTGCCATCCATCCCTCCCTTGCCACTGCAGGGACAGGAGACAGCCATGGCTCTTGGTCCTTTTTCCTTGCTCACCAAAAGATGCCAGCAAAGAGCTTCAGTTCCTTGGGCTCAGCTGCCAGCCCTGCATTAGGAGTTTCCACGCTGCACAGCCGATAACTGATTTTTCTTGAAAGACCTGCTTTTGGCATATTCCCCAGTGGGACCCGGAGAACAGAGTGAAGGCATATTCTGCTGATCTGCATAATGTCGTTGGATGGAGACAAATGATTTTTAAACAGGCGTTTCCACTAATTTCAGTGGTGAATTTTTTTCCAATTAAAAAAAAAAAAATCCCATGTGTGCCTGTGCAGGAGTGTGGTCTATAATATTTAAAATGTCATATCCCACAGGCTGAGTACAATGGAGAAATCAACAGTTCAGGAAATAGGGAGTATGAATTTGAGTTGGCCTTAAAGAAATATATTCTGCAAAATCTTTTAAGGCAAGTGAAAGAGGCAAGATGCATCTATAGAAATTTCTGAGTCCTAAAATCTGTGTGATTAACTGAAGTTACAGTAGGAATGGGATGATTGGATGAAAAGGAAGGAGACGGGAGTGCTCAGATGATGGTGGAGGAACTTGGGCTATGTGTTTGGGAGAGAAGTAGGGGTATTGTTAAAGAAAAACAGTGAAATTTTAAGGGCATTTGGTCATTAAAGCTACAGGGAAATTTGCAGTTGAACAGCAGCCTTATAGCTGAACCCCAGGCAGCCCAGGGCAGCGCGTGTCTGCACACACATTTCGCTGCCTGCACACACTGCAGGGATTTAATAACAGCACAAAATTAACAGGACTTCCATGTCTGGAGTAGAAATGTGTGTGTGCAGCCATGCATGATACGTGTGTACATGTACACATGTGTGTGAACTTTTGGCTCTGAAGTTGCATGGTTTTGCACTATTCACACTGCCACAGCCTGACAGCTACCTATAAAAACTCAGTCAAAGCCTGGAGTGAGCCCAGTTCTCCCTTCCCACCCCAGGAAATCCTCCATCAAGATAGCAGCTGGGTATTTTTCTGATCACTAATAAATTCTTCAAAAGGATTTTAAAATGAGCTCAGTAGAGCCCAGGAATCATGTCGGTTCAGTAGGGCTGGAGACAGAGTAAAATTACAGTGACATCTAGTGATCATAAATATTTCACAAAGATGCTACCAGTGAAAAAATAAAACATTTATTGTTAGACAGCATTTTAAACACGTAACACTCAAATCAGATCATTAACTGAGACCTGGGGATGAGGTGGGTTACAAATGAGGGTAGATTATGGGAATTAAAGTTCTGCAGGGATGATACAAAGCAAAGTGCTGGGACTGGGGAGGGGCTGTGGGTGGGTTTCTGCCAGGATCTTTGCTAGGTCTGTATTTCTCACTGTTTCAGCCAAGTTTGCTGATGGTACTAAATTGCAGCACATTCATATAAAAGAAGCTCGACATTTTGGAGACAGGGAATAGAACTAATAAAATGATGTGCAGCTTTATAAAGTACGTGCTAGTCCCCAGGGAGAGAAAAGCAAAATGAACCCTATTCAGTAGCAGGGATATGCGGTGCTGCAGCAGCTCTGCCTGAGAGCTGGACCAACACTGACAGAAAACACAAATAAAGAGAGAATACCAATTGGACATCAAAGCTCCCATTCAGGTTTGTCTCTCGAATGAAAGCGGATTTGGATTTGCATTCGGCAGCAGTAGGAACTCTCTGGTTTTGTGATGATTAGATTGAGTGTTTTCTACTGCAGGTTACTGATTGATTGATGATATAGGTTTTAAATAAAGGGATTTTTCTTCTGCTTTTGAATATCAGAGGGGCATTCTGACCACAGCCATGTTCTCTTGGTCAGGCTGGGCTTAAACTCTGCTGTCCTGAAGTGTCCTGCTGTAGCTGGATATCAGGTAGGTAAAGTGTTACTGAGTAAATGATTATGAAAAAAAAAAAGGATGGGGCAAGGCATTGCCTATTCATGTCTTCATTGTGCGAGGTGATGAGAACCAAGTCAGTTGGGTTAGCTGGAGTAACAACAGAAAGGGATAACTGATGCAGTTGGTGAACTATTTTGCAGTTTTAAACCAAGTATCTTTGTGGCCATATAAATATGCAGTAACATTTTCTTATGATGAAACATTCAGGAGCTTCTTCAATAAAAGTTGAGAAAGAAGCTCCCAGCCAATTTCTGAGCCCTTCCCTTGAGTCCCTAGCAGCCAGGCGGGTTTAGTCTCTCAATTATTAGCTGAAAGCAGAATATACATTCACACCATCTGATTTCAGATGCCGCTGGAGAATATGCCTCAGATAGATACATGCATAAGGGAGAGACAGTCAGGCACATCGGCTGCCTCTGACTGTTGTGAGCAATAACAACAGAATGGGAGTTTATTAAAAATGGTGGCCCAAATTAACTGCTGGGTTTCTATGATTAGGTAAGCGATTTTCTAGAAGGAAGAAATGTGTAGTGGGACTTTGAGATCTGTATTTCAGTAAAGCTTTCGATACCACACTATTTGGAAAATTATTAGGTACACGTAGGTAAGAATTAGAAGAATAATTGCAAAGTGGGTAAGGACCTGGCAGAAGGCAGTAATTGCTTCTGGTGTGGTTGCTTAGTGCTTTCATGGATGGTGAAGGGGATGGGGTTCACTCGCTGAAGGGTTTACAGTCTTGCTCACCCCATCTTCCCTGCAGGGCTGGGGAACACCTGGCACCTCTCATGAAAGCTGGAAATCAGAGGAAAAAGGCATTGCAGCTGCTTCACTTGCCCAGGCAGCTGCTGAGTCCTGTTACATCTCAGAAAGTTCCCAAAGGCTTTGCACCGCTCTGATATTGCAGCAGCAGGATACCCTGAAGTTGAAGGCACTTTCTTCCATCACCTGCCTGGGTTCGGGGTCCTGGTCTCCAGCCCCAGTGACAACACTATATTTGTCAACATTATATCTGTCTCCGTTTGCTCTGGCCTCAAGAGATCGTGAGCTGTGCTGGGCAGGAGCTGCGATGAAACGCCACGCGCAGTGCCCGGCGTTAGGCGAGCTCTGAGCTCGGCTGTCAAGAAAGCAATTAAAAATAACATTAGTGTGAATTGACAAATTTAGCATTGGGTTTGGTCTCAGGCGGACTTCACAGCATGCAGCTGAACCATAGGCTTTTCTCCATGATAGGTCTATTTATTTTAAGTAGGGGAGCAGCAGAGATGTGCCTCCAGCCCCTCAAAAAGCAGGTGGTTACTTTTCAAGGACTATTTCAGCAGAATTTCATACCATAGCTCCTATTAAATAAAGCTTTGAAAATGTGGATGACAATCTTCCAGCATGACAGTATCCTGAGAGGAACCACTGAGCTGGATGTAGCATTAATTTGCAACGGTGTGATGAAGAAAAGAAAGTACCATTGCCGACACATGGGAATTAGCTGCCTTTTACCTTACGTGATGAAAATATACCAGATCGATGTCACTTTAATGAGGTTCATCAACCCACAGCAAAGGCCAATCACCAGTTCAGATGATCAAGGATCAAGCTGGTTCTTGCTGGAAAAGAAATAGTAATATCATGGATATCAGCACTGGGGCAGCACAGCAGGCATGGAGATGGTTTCTGGGAAAGGGCTGCTTCTTTTCATCACTTGATTCCTGGAAGATTATTCAATTCAGTAACTTGAAATTTTACAAGATTTACTCAGTTCCCAGAAAAAAAGGTGTGAAAAAGGTCTTTACTTGTCCACAGGTCTCTGCAGTGACACTTAGAAGTCACACCAGTGTCCCCCACAAGTGCTGTAGCAGGTAGGAAAGCCAAGAGCTCCAGAGTCTGGGTTGCCACAGTAACCCTTGCTCTACAGCCTTTGGCTTGTACACCGGGAAAAACCTTTCCCTCTGTAAACACCCAGCTCTATGGACATGCCTGACACTGATAAGATTTGTGGTGGGGCTATTTTTTGCCAAGAATCAATGAAGAGCCTTGCAGGACCATCTTCTTGCTTCTGAATCTCACCAAACTTCCAGCCTCTCCTCCACCCTGCCAAAAAACTTCGATAAAGGTAAGTTTGAGGAAGCATTTTGAATCCAGAGCATCCCTCCTTTCTTTTCCCCAATTGCACTCCTGATTCAGCAATGGGGTGGAGGGAATATGTTGTCATCGCAAACATACATGGTTTCTGTGATGCATGTTTGTAAATTGTTATGAATATGTGTTTTCTGAATACACAGTTGTTTTTTTTTCCTTTGCTGTCACTGTAAGCTGTTTCCTACTATTCACCTACCTCAAAAAAAAAAAAAAAAAGTAATGGGAATGACAGAACTCGTTTAATTTTTCCTGCTTTGCATGTTTCCAGGCTGATTGCCTGAATTAGGGCTGATCCAAATTCCCACTGAAATCAATGAGAGCCTTTCACAACAGCTCTGTTTTGGAGGAGTTTTTTGGAGGAGCAGGTTCAAAGCCAGGTGAGGGCAAGTAGCATTGCTCCATGGCTTTGGTGGAATAAGGGCAGTTTAACCTGCTGAGGATGGGGCTTGGTAGGTTCATTGCAAGAATAACGGTGCATCAATGGTGGCTGCTGCTGCATTCAGGCACATGTACAAAGACTGTTTTTTTCAGAGCTAATATATATATATATGCATATATATCTCAATATATAAATTGTCTAGTAATATAAATTAGATCAACATATGGAGAACAGATGAATTATAAAGCCAAGATATTTTCTATCCAAGGAAATTAAAGAATATTTCCCTTAGAGAAGTTCATTCTGTTGCTTCATAACTCAGTTGAAGAAATAGTGTAAGTAAGTGCACCTCTCTGCTCTCCCAAATGTGAGCTCACCAAAGGAATTTCAGAGGGCTGAGTGAACTTTCATTTTTCCCCACTGTATTTATACACATATACATCTCTCCCTTAGTCAGTGCACCTGTTGATTAGCTGGGAATATTTGCCTCTTAAAATTTCTCACAACAATATTCTTTGCGTATGGTACATATGTTTGAATACCCAGGAATTTATGTACCTGATAATGATAGAGACTGTTGACTTGCAAATCTCTGTTCAGACAGGTCATACCTAAATTGGTGGAATTCCATATGCCCAGGGCACAGGATATTTTATGTATTTCTTTAGCAACTGTACAGAATTTTTGCAGATGATCAGCTAATTAATTTTAACATTTTTGTTCATTTTTGGAATAAACCAGTGAAACATCTTGATTTTCAAATGAGGCCCTTCTAGCCTCGTGCAGGAAAATGCAGTGCCCTACAATTACCGAGCAGATACCAATAACGGTGAAAATGTGCTGAAATTAAAGATAATCATAAACTAGTCTTTAGCAACTGAGTATTTCCCCATAGACCATCTGCTTTGTTTCTGGGCTCTGCCATGGATGCCCATTTTGCCCTACTGCACCTCTGTAATATTCAGCCCCAAATTTTTCCACATTTCCAAATTTTCAATTTGGAAAATGTCTGAAGCAGGTTTTTAACAGCATGATCTTGTCTCAGAGTCCAGCCAGCAATGCCGATGCCCCATTGCACATGACACTGTCATAGATCTCTGTGGCAATGACAGTGTAACCTGAGGGTGATTATGAGCTGGTTAATCACGGCAGCATTTATCTGCACAAAAACCACCAGTAAAATGGAATATATCCAACTTCTAGATAGGACATTGAAATGAAGAGAGAAAGATTAATGTCCTGGGTCTCCAAAGGTGCTCTGGGTGCATGATGCCTACTGATTTGGGAAGCACTGCAAGTGTTGCAGGAAGCAGTGGTGCTGCATGATAATGTGGTGGTTTGAACTTTCAGGAAGGGGGGAAAGGTTGCTGATCCTGCTCCTGCTGAGCCAAATTCCTTGTTTGAAACCACTCACATGTGACCCCGTTGGTACTGTCTTACCTTCGGTCTGGTAAGGAGCATTTCATGTAGTGCTTGTGGGAGCTGGGGAGGAGGAAAATCAGATTTGGAAGAAAGGGGTGCAAATTGCAGCTGCCTCTTGCAGATGTGCATTGCTCCAAACACTCAGCATGTAACGGGCTGGGGTCTGCCAACCCTTTGCGTGAGCTCCCTTCCCTGCCTGGGATGTAGGGACACCTCTCCTCTCCTGCCCATACAAGCTGACCTCGTGGTGCTGCCTCATTGGCACATCCAAGGGAAAAATGAGTCCGAGTGTGGCAGAGTGAGTTTTGGCTTATTTTGGTTACAGGATCAGCACCTGCACACCCCAGACACCAGAATAGACCAGTGCTAACTGCTGATCAGCTTGTCTTAAACTCGACCCTTCCAATGGGGATTGTGGACATATCAGGTGGGCAATATGAAAAATATGTGAGTCCAGGTAGGACAACATCTCTGTCATGAAGGAGCTAGTGGGGATGGGGCAAAGTTGACCAAAGAGCTTCTATGAAAGCCTGAGTTACCTAAAATGTCTGTTAAAGAGTTCACTGGCCACAGCAGCCCTGGGCAAGGTGGACAATCGGATACAGTCTGTTAACCAGGCTGCTGGTTTCTCCTCCAGCCCCTTCTCCAGCAACCAGGACAACCAGTGTTTGTGCATATGCTCCATCTCGCTCTCCTTGTCTTCTTCATCCTCCTCTTCAGTGCTCTCCATCACTCCTCATCTCCAGATGACAGCAAAGCCACTGCTATGGTGGCTCGGAGCCTCCCCAGCTGCTCACCAGCCCTCATAGGCCCGGCTACCGGCACATTCAGAGAAACCAGCATGACTCTCTGCTTTCCAGTCTGCAGGACTTTCTCCTTTCATAGTTTGACAACACTGCTGGCATCTCCAGGAGAGGTGGCCCACGAGATGGAGATGGTAACATCACATTGAGGGTGTGATTATTGCCTGTGAAACTGAAGACAACTTCTCCTTCCTAATAAGCACCCTGGAGCCTCACACTGGGGTGGCAGAAGCAGCTGTAGGATGTCCTCATGGCACTGTGACCACGCTTCAATGAGGATCCTACCCCGACATGTCCCACCATAGCTGTCACAATTCATGGCAAAATAACAGCCAGATGTATGGGCATGTTTTTCATCAAAGCAGTTACTTAAAATGTGGGTTTGTTTTTTTTTAGCTTTAAACCCTCTGTGAGATCAAACCATTCATGTAGAAAAGCCAATTGTTCCCCTTGTAATGGAATTTAACTGAATTACGACCACTTATACATAAGAGATTTATGCTGAAACCCTCAGGACTGGAAGGCCCTACAGACCAACGTGGTCTCCTCGGTCTGCATTAACACTCTTGGTGTTGGCTTGTGTGAAAAACCTCATATTGGCAGGGTAAAGATAAGCAGAGAAGATAAGTTTTGACACTCACTAGCCCTCAGAAAGATGCCTCTGATAGTGGAAACACTAAAATTGAGATTTGATCTCTTCCTCACTGAGAAAAAGTCAAGCAAAGTCCAGCACAGCTACTGCCTTCTGTAACCCCACGGGCAAAAGCTGCTGCCATAGTCATGGGCTTATTCTCAAACTGGTGTGGTGGACACCACCAAAACTGCACGTGACGGATGCTGTGGATACAAATCGGAAAGACACGTAGCCACAGCTACTTGATATCTACAATTACATAAGGAAGGCAATGAATATAAAGCATGAGAGAGTTCTGAAATTATGAATATGTTTATAGGCCGTGGATATTATTTACCACTCTTGTATTAAAGCAGCCTACATCTATTAAAATCCCTTTGGAAATGACAGGCCACTCCACTTGGGGTGTGCAGTCTTTCCCTTTCCAGTGACTCAGAGCTCAGCAGGATCTGAGAATCTGACCTTGTGTAAGAATTTAAGATTTTTATACTAATTCAATTTAAAACACCTTGATTGTTTTATTACTTTAAAAGTTCTCTTCTCTCCTACCCACCAAAACCAGATAGTTAAATAGAATACCATATAGTTTGTATATTAAGCATCCAGACTAATAATATAATATAATATAATATAATA
>NW_010332285.1:0-14097 GCF_000700745.2 Antrostomus carolinensis
GGGCCGGGGGAGGGGGGAAAGGGGGAAGCAAAGCAGAACTTCTCACTCACAAGAATATTTCATAAGGTGCACTGTTTGAATAATGACTGAAAAGTCCCAAATGATTTGCACCTGATTCTGAAAGCTATAAGAGTTACCTTTGCTGTCAAGAAACGAGTGAAGAAATCTTGCTTCTTAAAAGTTGAAGAATGAGAGAAATTTATCTGAGTAATTTCCAGGAACAAGTTAGAAATAACAGCTATTTGTTAGCTTGTCCATGTAAGGAAACTATATTTTCCCAGTACTACTTCTTAGGTGGCGTACAGAGCTTTCTCAATGGAAATCAGAAATACTGAAAAATTTCAGGGACTTTTGAGCTAAGTAGAGCATGAAAAGAGCAATACAAATGCTTCAATCACACAGACTCTCTTCTAAGAGAGGTGGATGGAACAGGTACCACAGTGGCCTCAAAGGCAGAACCCACTTAATTTTGTAGGAAGGTCTAACGTGTTTTAAGATATTCTGAACCTAAATATCAGTGAAGAAAATAAGTCTGATCTTAGAAGAGGAGAAAATTATTTTTTCAGCTGTCAGAATAGTTAACACATTAGGATCTTAGTTTCAAAACTGTGTCAGGTATTATACGCTAGGATAAATGTTAGGTTTTAATAACAATTTGTGACAAGTAGCAGTTATTGTGTCAGGAGAAGTTTCAGAGGCATTTTGGATTTGTTTCAGTGTGACAGAAAAATGCTAGTAAATGGTATTAATAATGACAAAGTCTGCTGTAGCTTCATGGAGTCAGTTAGAGAAATGAAGCCAACTTTGTTTCACCCCACTTCTGCATTAACAGTACTTTAGGTGAGTGAATGAGTGAGTGAGTGAATCCCATTTTACATTCCAACTTCAGAAGACTGTGAAGACATTTCTTCTCAATCAATCCTTATGGGAGATATTATAAAGGTGACTGCTGTATTTTACCAAAAGGAGAACATATTAGCAATGATTCAAAGACTTATCGAATCTAGCATTTTTTATTCAGATTTTTCATCACCATCATATCACAAAGTGCTATTAACCAGTGGTCTACACTAAGAAACATATTTTGTACATTTTGGAAAAACCAAATCTGTGTCAAAAACTTCTATATAATTAATATTATATTTTGCTCTTTGAAAATAGACCCCATTTATATTGAAATAGATAAGATCTTTTTAGGAACATTATAATGAAGCTGTAATTGTGTATGGTATACTTTGAGACTGAGACACTCCTGCTGTGTATTAAAAAGGATTTTTTTTAATTTTTTTTTTTTAATTTCCCCCAGCAGAAGGCAGGTACTAGAAAAATGTCCTTCCAACTGACTTCTATTTGGAAAGTAATTCTGCCTTTTCAAAGACAATGCTTCTTAGGAAAAAAGTATTTTAAAAGGGTGGCAGTTCATTTCAAGATTTGCATAATTCTTGGCTATTATCCTCCAATTCTAGTTAATGATCATCAGCAAACTGTCTCCCGAACTAGGAATTCCACATAATTTGCATGTACACCTCTTTTTGGCACATATTCTGAGAATAATCCAAGGCTGAAACTAAACCAGGACTTAATCTGGGAGATTATTTATTTTTTAGGAAAATGCACTCTTGCAGTAGTGCTGTTTGTTTTTCTTTCTTTAATTTCTAGGTATACCTGGGTTTAGGATGCTGTATTCGTAAATCCTGCTGTATGTGCAGCTTGTAACATTACTTTCCATCATTCATCTTCTCTCTTTTTTCATGAGCAAAGTGGGAACTGCTTGCACCTCATCATTGTGAACTTTGTCTGAAGAGGTAATTTTATTTATAGGTAGATGATGCATAGAAAACTTCACGGGGAAAACAGAAATAAAAATATCTCATTGTCACCATCTTTCTTTACACTGCTGAGTTTAAGCAGAATTCTCATTTAGAATTCTGTATTGATGTAATTTCTAATTGTGTATACAGCATTATGTTAGCAAATATAAACCAGATGGAGTAGAAATGGAAAATATGTATTTATTGTATCAAAATTTGTTACAACAAAACAGAAGAATAGCATAACTAACTCGAAAACACTGTTCTGCACAGTTTGATAAATTTATACTATTTCTTTCAGGTTAAGAATTTTTTACATGCTTTTCACATAGCAGCTGCTTTCAGTGAACCACCTATATTAGTTTTCCTTGTTCAGTGGTTTTACCCATCATGTATTCTGTTGTCTCGCACTTTAAAACTAGCATTGATAATTAGCCATAGCTTTCATGCCAAAAATGTTTTTTCATTGACAAAGATGGTTTTTTACCTTTGAATTTCTGGAATTCATTCACTTGTAAAAATTTTTTATCTTTTTATTTCTTCTGGATGTTTTCAGTTCATTCCCTCAGATACAAAACAACTAGATAAAACCAAACTATCAAACCACATCAAACCAGTTTCTTTTTTATTGCTCGTTGTCACTTCAAGCTAATGCCATCCCAATATTTTACTGACTATGGTCACAGAATTAAAAGAAAACAAAAGCAAGAGTAAAACATTTTGTAATGACCAGTTTGCCTCAGTGTAGATGACACAAGAAGATTGTGAGTATTTTAAGTATATGCCACTGTGACAGTGTTCTGCTGATGTTTTCCAGGGTAATTAATTCAAATTTCCTAACTCAAGCTACAGTCTACACTGAAAAATAGAAATTTATACACCCAGAATGTACTTCTCTGATCCAGACATTAATTTACAATTTGTGTTCCTGTATCCTCAAACATAAATCCACTACTGGTATTTTAATAGGAAATATTGACATTTATTAAGAGCAGATTGACAGAGGTGTGGACTGAAAAAAATTTTTAACCAGACTGCAAAAAAAGTAGAATATTTCAGATACTCTTGTATTTTTCTTAAGGAATTACACACCATTTTGGAGAGCATTAAACAGCAATATCAGTGAGCTGTAAAAAGAATGACAAGAAATTTAAAAATAATACCAAACTAAATTTTAAATCCCCCTGATATTTATCACCCAGTTCTAATGTAAAACTAGATAGGTCATCTCCAGTTGTACTTAGCAGGAGTAACATATTTATATACTCTGCTGAAGAATGAGCAGGCCAGTATCTCTGAGCAGATGAACATGTTAGTGTCTGCCATTTTTATCACTACTTTAATCATAGAATGGTTTGGGTTGGAAAGGACCTTAAAGATCATCTAATTCCAATCCCCCTGCCATCAGCAGGGACACCTTCCACTAGACCAGGTTGCTCAGAGCCTCGTCCAGCCTGGCCTTAAACACTTCTAGGGAGGAGGCAGCCACAACTTCCTTGGGCAACCTGTTCCAGTGTCTGACCACCCTCACAGTGAAGAATACCTAATCAATCTCAATCCTTGATCATCTACTTTCTGGTGGTGGTGCTTCTTAAAATTCTATTTCAACCCTGGAAATGCTGATTTACTGACTTTAGCACCTGTTTTAGCACATATAATATGGTACATTTAGTATAGCAAGGCAAACAGACAAAATATTGGCACTTGCAGTTTCCAAGCATTTTCTTTCTGTTTATTTTCTTTCTATTATTGTGAGTATAAATTACTACAGCTAGCAGCACAGGAACACTGGCCAACTCTTTGGCTATTGGTCTGCATGCCAATCTGACATACAGAAAGAAAACATGATTTTATAAGTAAGAGAACAAATGCAGTGTCACCGTCCTGGTGCTTAACATCTATTTGTGCTCATATGCACAAGAATATGAATATTTTACAATGGACTGATAGATACTCCATAAGTCAACTCAATGTCTAATCTGATTCCATTTTGGGTCTATGGTACTTAAAGCGTTGCAATATGTATGTATGTGTGCAGTTCCTTTTGTGTACCCATAAATTTGTGAGCTACTTGACCTGACAAATGCATAAAAGGATGAGATCAAACTGTTATATGCAGTGTCCCCTACATAAGCAGTATTTCTCTAATTTGGTGTTCTAGTTATGACTCCCAACATTCTGTTCAGTTATGCAATTATATGTCATATGATAGAAAACGTGCACATTAATAATTACAGTATTTGTCTGTATCTATAGACACACTATGACAGACCCTAAGCTGGAAAGTTAGTATAAGTCTCCTTAAATTACTATATTTAGTTTTTAATAACCTTTTCCATATTGACCTGGATCTTAAAATGTTGATACAGCAATTTAGTAAGTATCTATCAGAAAGCCACGATTTAACCAATCCATTAGCCCATTTGCCTTCCATATTTTAATATTCCTATTCTTATAAAAAAAACTCAAAATAAGCAACAATATTTCTCTTCAAAACCAGGGGAATTTTGGAGTTTGTGTGTTTCAGTAATATCTGTGCTTTTTCAGAATTAATTGATTCTGATATCAATACTTCCCCACAGAATCTGGAAATAAGCCATCACGAGTAAGAGGAGTTTTGAACACTTTAAATTAGACAAGTCAAAACAGAGTTCACTCCTGATTCAGTTTTGTTGGCATAAAGACTGAGAGTAAAACTCTGATGGCTAGAAAAATAGCAAAGGGAAAATGCAATTGAGATAGACTAATGGAGTTTCATGATCAGAAAATATAATCATACTTGGTCTGATTATCAGAAATAGAAGATAACTTCTTTATTGGTTAAATGCTTAAATTATATGCAATACATCTATAAGTATTACCAGATTAACAGTTTTATTATTGTTTCTTGCAATTTTGGAGGACAAAATTTATTAACTGAAGTACCTAACAATGAAGAAAAAGTGCAGTTCAAATTTATCCTTGGAATAAATCTTCATTTTTCATCAATCTGGATTTTTTTTTCCAGAGTATTATAACAACATTAGTCCTCATTACTGATTTTCAAAAACAACATTAAAACGTTTATGAAATTAAATCAGTCAGCCTGAACAGCCAAATGAGAAATTCAGGGACTACGTATTTGCATCAGTTTTACGACAATTGATGTATAAAAAAATGTACAGATAAACTGTATTATTTATAAAGCTATGTTTAATTTTTCTCACACTGAAAATTGTGCATTTATGCATATTCAGATCCCATTTTTTTCAGAGCATCACAGCTTCTTACTTTTAATGACAGGCATTACAGAAAGCAGAACTACTGGTATCAGGCTACATAATATATGTAAAAATAAATAAATCATAGTAGACATGTAGAAAAGTTTCTATAGATTTCAGAAAAGTAGTGTTCTTGTTAAAAGCCTTGATCAATTGAACAGTGCAGCTTCTGCACACTACTATGATTCCAGTTTTATTTTTTCTTCAGAAATGTTATATTATTTAAAATACTGCAGGGAATTTATTTAAGGAAAATGGTAAAAATGACATAAATTCAGAACAATTTAATAATACATATATAGTCTCCTCTTGCTTGTAAGAATTAATTTTGTAAAATTACACTTTAGCAGGAGTCTGAAGAATTGGAAGTTAATCTGATATCAGCAATTATCTATTAAATAACTGTATTTTTAGGAATAAACCCACTTCATTTGTACGTTGTTTTCAATCTCTTGTAACACATGGATAAATAAAATGTTAATTACTAAAATAAAAACTTTTTTAGAACAAAATAAAAGGAAAAAAAAAGATATAAGCATAAATAAAATGTGATTGGATTATATTTATGCTTTGTTTACATCTATATTTATACATTCACTAATTTCTGACTTTAGGCTAATATCTGACAGCACTGTTATTGTGGTTCTACTGTCTATGTAAAAATATTAATGTGGCAACTTAACTAACTCTATATCCTGAACCATCATCCTAGATGGTCATATGATGATAGGCTGAGAGATTTGGGGTTGTTCAGCCTGAAGAAAAGAAGGGTTCAGGGAGACCTTATTGCAGCCTTTCAATACTTAAAGGGGGCCTATAATAAAGATGGGGACAGACTTTTTAGCAGGGCCTGTAGCGATAGGACAAGGGGTAATGATTTTAAACTAAAAGAGGTTAGGTTCAGACTAGATATAAGGAAGACATTTTTTAATATGAGGGTACTGAAACACTGGAACAGGTTGCTCAGTGAACTTGTGGATGTCCCATCCCTGGAAAAATTCAAGGTCAGACTGGATGGGCCTCTGACTAACCTGATCTAGTTAAAGATGTCCCTTTTCACTGCAGGGGGCTTAGACTAGATGCTCTTTAAAGGTCTCTTCCAACCCTAGCCATTCTATGAGTCTATCCAGGATTTGCTAGGTGGATATTGAATAAAAACTATGACTGCTCTCTGCACGCTTATATCTAAGAGGTTTCATAGCTGTCTGTTATCCCAAATGTGTTACAACAGCAGACTGCTTTGAGTTGAAATTTTGCCTCTTTAAATTTTAAAGATTTACTGAAGTAGATTATTATAGTAAATATGATATATAAATACACAAATCACATATACAGATAAATCATATATATATATATATGGGTTTAAACTGAAAGAGGGGAGGTTTAGATTAGATATTAGGAAGAAGTTCTTCAATGTGAGGGTGGTCAGAGACTGGAACAGGTTGCCCAAGGAAGCTGTGGATGCCCCCTCCCTGGAAGTGTTTAAGGCCAGGCTGGATGAGGCTTTGAGCAACCTGGCCTAGTGGAAGGTGTCCCTGCTGATGGCAGGGGGATTGGAACTAGATGATCTTTAAGGTCCCTTTCAATCCAAACCATTCTATGATTCTATGATTCTATAATATTGAGGTTTTCTATTAAATAAGTAAATGATAGTGAAAGTACTAATTAATAATTAAAATAAAATAGTTGATTAATTATTCAATAATATTAGCATCTTTTTTTACTTGTCAACTGTAAAAAGAAACATCCTTTATTGTGTGACCAGTCCTTTGTTTTACTGGGCTATAGCGAAATCACAAGCTATACAATAGGAAGATCTTTTTCAATTCCTGTTTTTAACTTTTGTCAGAACATTAGTTTTATAGCTGTGCAGTAATAATGGTGTTATCTGAATGTGAAAACTGGCTAATAATGGATTTTATTTCAGAGGTTATATTCTGCCTACCATAGTTTTTTATCTTAAAAAAAGACCAAACTAAAAGTCGAAGCATCACCAAAACATATGACAGACTTCAATGATGTGAATAAGTGAAAAGGCATGGTAATATAGCACATAAAATTTCAATACAAGGGTCAACATGTTTTTAACTGCTGATAATCAAATTTAACTGGCATTCTCAGCAAAAAAGGTCTTCTCCAATAGAAATAAATCTGCTCTTCTAGTTAGACCAGAATACTATAACAACGCAGCAGATGTTAGGTTAAAAAAGGGTGTTTTCCAACAAAATCCACAAGATTTTGTTGGAAAGCAGTGTATTAAGGTCTTCCAGTTTTGTCATCAGAGGTGTTCCATTCCACCTCTCATCTCCCACTTAATGCAGGCAGTCACAAAATAACACAAAACACTAGGTTGATTAAGTTCTTCCAGCTATAAAATTTTTATCCATTTTACGTATTTAAGCATCATGGATGGGCTTCTCTTCTGGAGGGTAGTTAAGATTTTTTGAGAGCTATTAGCATTTAACTACTTCACAAATAAAATAACCTATTCTCCAACACTTGTACAAAGAATATCCATGGTATCATAGCCTTATTGAAGGCTGAAGGGGAGAAAGTTAAACTGAATGCTTTTGTAAATTATACTAATATAGGATAACTTTGTGTCATTCTAAAGTGGCTAAACCAAATATACAAATATATGGTTATGTTACTAAAAAAATAACATCTTCACTTAGGTGGCAGAGCATTGATAACTTCAGAAGTCCAAGCATACTCTCTAGAAAAAAATACAAATATTATGCCACAGAAATTAAGAGATCTGGTAGCTAAAATTCCACTTTCAACTCCTATTACTTAACTAAGTTAGCATTAATAAGTACATTTTGTTTTACCAAATAGGATGATGTACAAATAGGCTAGGAGTGGGCCACCAATCAACCCCAAACCTACCTTCAGCTGATCATATTAATGGAGCGTTTTACAGCCAGATGTCAGCTCTAAATTTTGATTGCCCAACCATAGCCTGCCAAGAGCTAACATGTTCTTCCTCCCTTATTAAGTTATATGAAATGGAAAAGATAGAGATCTGGATTTCAAATCCACTGACCTGTAAAAAATACAGGAAGAATTACATTATAAGAAATCTTGGTAGTATGCTTTGTTATTAAGGTTATCCATTATTTCCAATTACAATTTTCTGTTTCCAAGTATTTCAAATCCTGACAGACATACAACTAGACTGAAATCTTTAGTTCCTTCACGCTTATTTTTCTCTTTTTCTTTTTCCCTCTTTATCTGACAAATGCCCTTGGCAATTCTAAGATTTAGATCAGGATTTTGCTAGCTATTAGATTATGAATATGTGCCAAGAATATGTTTTTATTTTTTTTTTTTCCTCATCAACCACCACATTGGCTGATGTAGAAAACCTTGTAAAAAATGGTCAATATTTGTTACAAGGTAACCCTGAAAGGTCTGTGTGAACTGATCCACTGAAGCACTGGTGCTGCTGAGATTTGTGGGATAACACCAGGCCCCGGAACTGAAATGAGGAAGTTTATTTTGCAGTTTATTTCAATCTGCTTTATTCAGGTGATGGGAAGGAAGAATATTCAGTATGTAAAGATAAGAGTTTGATCAATGATGAAAAGTATAGATTGGGACAAAGAACTCTACTGTGACTTGAACTGTACATGAGTTAAAGAAGTTTAATATGACTGTATCAGATTAGTCATAAACACTACATAAATACTTAATGTGTGAAGAATATATGAATAAAGTCTTGAGGTGAGCTGAAAATAAGAGATAGTAATGAATGACTGTCAGAGTGAATAAATTATGATTTTAGAAAGAGCATGTTCTCTGATTTTTAGGTCATATTTTTTTCATAAATATTGATGTTGTTAGGCAAAAAAAGATCAAGCATGTTGCACAAATGGAGGACAAACGGATATTGCCAGTAGACAACTTTTATAACATGGGTGAAGATACTAAGGTACTATCTGATTTTGATTTGATGAGAAGTCAAAGGCTCAGCTATACCAAAACCTGAATGAGTTGCAGGTATCATTAAGTTTCTTTAGGGATTTTGGGGTGAGGACTTTTTTTCTGATAACTATTTTCATAGTAGAGTATTCTATACCTGAAGGGCCAGTTCTTATATGTAGCAGTTAACCAGGTGCAGTGACTTCAGGTCTCATTGGAATATCTGTTAGATTAACTATGAAATTGAGTCCAGGCAGTATGGAACCTGGATCAAAGGCTAGGAGGACATTTGTAGCCAAGTAAGTCAAAACTGCCTTGGCAAGTAGGAAGCTACTTGAGAGCTACTACAGATGGAATACTGCCAGAAACTGCACTGGGAATCTTGTCTCCCGTAAAGCAAAATTTTGGCATTTAGAAAATTCTTTTTGTCTGTCACTATGTATGGCCTCCCAGGAGGGGGCTCCAGCTGCTTCAGATCCTGGCCCTGGGTCAAACAGTCCAGCAGTATGCATACTGACATTCCTTACACTGTGATTTTATGTACCAGACATCCTAGTTCAGTCCTAACTTTGCCAGATTCTTCCTGGGTTCTCTTCAATTCCCAGTCCCAGAACATGATGAATACCTGAGGGAGAATTGCTTAACAGTGGCTCACAAAGTTTCACTCTAGCTGAAAATACTGTGTTTGAGATTAAAGTGAGACACATGTGGATGAGACTGTAAATAAGTTTCTAGGAGTCCTGAGAAAGATGGACACAGACAACTTATCTCGATTTGTGAGAGAAGAAATACCTTGCGTGCTCTTAAGAAAAGAGAACAGAGCCATGGTGGTTTTTGTGCTCTCTCATTTGAGCATGAAGAATTCTGTGCATGCATATGGTCCCTTAAGCATCTCTATTCATAACAGTCTGATTAAATATACTCTGTGTTCCCACATACACACACTAGAAAAATTACAGGTATCAGTTATGATCATATAATTAATTTTACGTGACTAATACTCACACAACAGCAAAAATAAGAGATTCTTTATTGCAGTTCCAAATAGAAAGAAAGATGGGGCGCTTTTTTGTTTTATTTTGCTTTTTTTTATCAGGAAAAAATAAGTTGAAATTACATTTATTTTATACTTATATCTCTATCACTTCCATGGCATAAAAAAATTAAATGATGAAAGCTTTTCCATATTTCTACAGGCTAGAAAAATAACTAAGCCTTCTTAGTCCTCCAAAAGGCAAAACAATCCCTTGAGGAAACAGTCAACAATGTAATGAGTTGTGAAATCTATGATTTTAATGGGTCGTTTCACTTTTGCCTGAGCTGCTCTTTCATGACTACTCTTGTAAGCCTACTAATTTCAAGGTTGACGTTTTCCTAAATGTAGACATCTGGCCTTCTGCAGTGAATCAGTAGTTAGTCCTGTGAGTATATACAGAAACTACATATTAGAGACTGTGAAAAAATCCCTACAAAATATATTTTAAAATTATTACTGCTATGATTATTAGAGGAGGTAAAAAAGATAACTCAGAAAGTAATCCAGTCTACTTAAACAAATAATTTCCAATTTAAGAAAAAGACCTTATACCTAAATACAGCTACAGCGCTAGACAGTAAATGCAGAAAGCAGAATATCTCAGAAAAAAAATAAAAATAAAAATAAGTAAAAAAATTGAACCATTACTTTAATAAACAAGAAGCTTGATTCAGCACTAAACCCAAAATTTGCTCTGGTTTATTGTACTTTAGTTCATGTATGAGGCACACATAGTTAATGCTCAAAGTACTTTTATTCATCTGTTTCAGTGAAGTCTGAACTCATCTGGCCATTTCAGTAAAGCCACTGAGGCAAAGGGCTCTGGAGTGGAGGATGGCATCAGGGGACCCTTCCTAAAGCGGAAAAACCACAGCAAAACCACGAAGGCTAACATGAAGGGACAGAGACGGTGCCCCAGCCCTGTGCCCAGAGCAGGAAGAGGGAGCTGCTGACAAGGGGAAGCTCTGACTCAGCACAGGCAGGCCAAGAGTGATGAAGGCCAAACACCTCGCATGTACAAGAGCAGATAGCCGGAGTGAGAACAGCTGTGTGAGCTGTGATTAGGTGGACGATCTGCTCAGCCTGGTGACAGACCTATGGGAGAAATTAGAAAGGAGAATCAGGGAGAACGAGGAAGAGACAGACTGGTGTAGCCATGCCCTGCCCTCCCTGAGACAGGAATGGGAACAGCCACTGGAAAGAAAACAAGATCAAGGGGATCCTGTATTCTCCCCCAGCCAGGCTGAAGACAGTAGCTTAAACGAAAGGGGGGAATAGAGGCAAGTCCTTGTCTCCAAGAGAGGCATCACTCAGGATGGCAGGTGAACGCCCTCCTTGTCCATCTCACCTTCCCAGTAGCCTCAGTACAACAGTTACAAGGCTCTGGATGTGGAAGGCCAGCAAATGGACGATGTGGATAGCAGACCATCTACACCAGAGGTGTCATCATTGTCAGAAAGGAGTACCCCCCCCATCATGACCACCTCCACGAGGAAGAAAAAACGGGTTATAGTGGTAGGTGACTCCCTTCAGGGGGGAATGGAGCGTCCAATATGCTAAGCAGCCCTCCTCTCAGGGAAGTCTGCTGCCTTTCTGGGGCTTGGGTTAAGGTTGTCACCAGGAAACTTCCAAGCTTGGTACAGGCCTTGGACTATTACCCTTTACTGCTTTTCTATGTGGGTGGGGCCTTGGGGCAGTTGGTGAGCGAATCTAGAGCACAGGTTATTTTCTCCTTTCTCCTCCCAGTTGTGGGTAGCAACATTGGAAGGAACAGACACACCCAGGCCATTAATGTACAGCTCCACGGCTGGTGTCACTGCCACAGTTTGGGTTTTTTTTCATAATGGGATGGCTTACACAGAACCAGGCTTGCTGGCATCAGATGGGGTTCACCTTTCTCAAAGCGGGAAGAGAATCTTTGTCCAGGAGTGCGATAGTTTAACTTAGCTGGCAGCCAAACAAGACACAGCCACTTGCAGCCCCCCTGCCCATTCCCCTCTCCACCCCTAGGATACTGGGGATAGAATTGGAGGGGTAAAGGTGAGGAGACTTGTAGGTTGAGATAAGAACAATATGGTAATTAGAGTAAAATAAAATTAAAATAGTAAGAATAATAAGAGTAATAATGATAACGACTATATATATATCTATGAATGATGCACAACACAATTGCTCACCACCCGCTGATAATGATCCTGGAGGAGCGATAGGAAACCCTGAAACTGAAATCGCAATCCTGCCAAAACAAGGCTGAGCAACTCCTGAGAGAATCCCCCCGTTCCAGTCAGCCCCAGTTAATATACTAAGCATGACGTGGTATGATATGGAATATCTTATTGGCATATCCAGCTGTCAGTTCTGGGATTTACTAACTACTACACTTTTCTTCTCGACTCCGCCCTTCCAGTCCTTTCTTCTTGGAAACTGCCCAAGCACGGTGTTCTTGTAGTTATCAACACTGTTCTCATAAACATCTTCACTGAAACCAAAACACAGTGCTTACTAGCTACTAAGAAGAGAATTAACCTTATCCTAGCAAAAACTGGGACAGGGAGCTTGCAAGGCTCATTGACAGAGCTTTAAACTAGGCTTGAAGGGGTAGGGGGATAATATCAGGCTTGCCTGTGGCAAGCTGTGGGATGGTAAGCCATGGTTAGAGGGACAGGATGGTAGCGAGGGCCCTGAGCCTGTGGCTCTGAGGTGTGCTGGGTACACTGCAGCACACTCAAAGTTCTGCAGATATGAGCCAGGGTCATCTGAGGCAAGAGGAGCCAAAAGGGGAAGACTGGTGAAAGGTCTCAAAGGAATTAAGGGATGTTCCTCTAGGAAGGTGACACAGTTGAAAGCCCAGATGAAGTGCCTCTACACTAATGCATGCAGCATGGGCAACAAACAGGAAGAGCTGGAAGCCACCATGCTGCTACAAAGCTACAAAGCTGACCTGGTTGCCGTCATTGAAACTTGGTGGGATGAATCCCATGACTGGAGTGTGGCTATCGATGGCTACAGGCTGTTCAGAAGGGACAGGCAAGAAAGGAGGGGCGGAGGTGTTGCCCTCTATGTCAAGAAATTGATAGAGTGTGAAGAGCTGCCTCTGAAGAACAGCCATGAACAAGTTGAAAGCTTCTGGGTAAGAATTATAAACCGAGGCAACAAAGGGAACCTTGTGGTTGGTGTCTACTACAGGCCACCTGATAAAGGGGAGCCTATTGATGAAACCTTCTTTCTCCAGCTACAGGAGGTGTTGCGCACACAGGCTCTAGTCCTGCTGGGAAACTTTAACCACCCTAACATCTTCTGGAAAAATAGCACAGTGAGCTCTAGGTGATCCAGGAGGTTTCTAGAGTACATGGAGGATAACTTCTTGAGCCAGGTGATAGACAGCCCTACCAGAGGGAAGGTGATACTGGACCTGATGGTCACCAACAAAAGTGAGCTAATTTGTAATGTCAGGATTGGAGACAGCCTGGGCTGCAGTGATGACGTTCACTGGTGGAGTTCACAGTCCTGAGGGATATGGGTCAAGCAAAGAGTACAGTCAAGACCCTGAATTTTAGGAAAGCAAACTTCCAGCTCTTCAAGGAGTTAGTAAATTGGACCTCCTGGGAAACTGTCCTCAGGGACAAGGGAGCAGAACAGAGCTGGTAGATCTTTAAGTATGCTCTCGTTAGAGGAGAGGAGCTCTCGATACCAAGGTGGAAGAAATCAGGTAAGCAGGGTAAGAGATTGGTATGGCTGAGTCAAGACCTGCTAGTCAAACTGACGGGTAAGAAGGAAATGCATAGGCAGTGGAAGCAGGGACCAGTATCCTGGGAAGAGAATAGGAACGTTGCCTGGTTATGTAGGGATGGGGTCAGGAAGGCTGAGGCACAGCTGGAGCTGAGGTTGGCAAGGGAAGCAAAGACTAATGAGAAAGGCTTCTACAAGTATGTCAGCCAGAAAAGGAAGGTCAAAGAAAGCACACCTCCCATGATGAGCAAGACTGGAAAATTAGTAACAGCAGATCAGAAGATAGTATTTGATGACTTTTGCCTTAGTCTTCTCTGGCAACAGCTCTTCCCACACC
>NW_010332286.1:0-16856 GCF_000700745.2 Antrostomus carolinensis
CCCTCCCCCCCCGCCTCCACAGTAAACAGGAACATTTTCAACTAGATCAAGTTGTTCAGAGCCCCAACCTGACCTTGGATGTTTCCAGAAAAGGAGCTTCTACCCCTTTCTGGGCAACCTGTTCCAGTGTTTCACTACCCTCATTGTAAAAAATTTCTTCCTTATATCTACCCTTTTAGTTTAAAAACATTACCCCTTGTCCTATCACAACAGGCCCTGATAAAAAGTCGGACCCCATCTTTCTTATAGATCCCCTTCAAGTATTGAAAGTCCTCAATAAGATCTCCCCAGAGCCTTCTCATTGCCAGCTGAATGGGAAGGACGTGTGACCAAAAGATGGGAAGGATGTGTGACCAAAAGATGTAAAGGTAATAGTTGAACTCATTGTACTAGTAGCAACATGAACTATGGGTTGCTACTGAAAGCAACAGTAAGATTTTGCAGAGGTAGGAGGAAGAGAGATGTCCCATAAGGCCTGAAATTCCGGCTTGTGGGGACCTATCTGAAGTTTTGTCTTGAGCTTTCCTTTTGAATCCCAGGCAAGAAGAATGTTTTCTGAATTCGACAGCAGAAAAATATGAGTTTATCATATGTGAATAATAAACAAACAAATAAACAAACCAAAACCACTCCAGTAAACAAAACAATAGCAAAAGTACCTTGTAATATGCTCACTCCAAAACTCTCCACAAACATCCACGAGGTATGGCTGAAGCTCTCAAATTGTCACACTAATTACAGTATCAAGTCTAATCTAAAGCTTTTTTCTGACAGGGTACCTGGTTTGCTGGGCATGAGAGAACCAGAAGATGTATTGTATTGACCCACTGCTGAGACATTCACATAAACTGCATAGTAGAACATAATACAGACTTACGGCCTGAGGACCTATTTGCTGCCTTCTGTTGGGAAGATGTTACAAGTGATGTCCTGAGGGTTAATTGTAGCAGAGAGATAATGGCTTGTTTAATGTCTTAAATGATAAAATGGAAATGTTGTGCTAATCCAGATGGTGTGGATCTGGGAAGGGGTGAGAGCATGATGGGTAATGGGTTTAAAATTAAATATGATTTTGATAAGTTGGAGAAAGTGCATAGTATCAGCAAGATGAAATCCGGTAAGTGCAAATGCAATGTACTATGTTTAAGGAAAAAAAAAAAATCAAATTAACAAATTAAAGATGGGTAACAGAAGTGCAGTAGATCACAGACTGAATCTGCATCAGCTGTGCTGTTGGGGATGAGGGAGGAGGGGAAAGACACTTATAATAAAAGTATCTATAAAAAGGAACATCAAATGTCAGATGTGGGAGGAAATGATGCCCCACTCCTGGGCACTGATGAGGCCACGGCTGGGGCACTGTGTCCCAGTGTAAGCAGAGGACTGGAGGAATGTTGGTTAAAAACTGGAGAGAGTGCAGAAGGGACCACCAGGAATGATAAGAGATTTATGAAACAGGGCCTATGAGGGAAGGTTGAATGAATTAGCTGTGTTCATCTTAGAAATATAAGGCTGAAGGGAGATGAACAGTAGCTGTTTTCCAGAACTAAAATACTTCCATAAGGGATGGCAGTAAAAATTTCTTCATGACCTCTACACGGGGAAAGTTAAAAGTAACTTCCAGCTAAAGAGAAGAAAAAAGACCTGGTGGGACATTGGGTAAAAATTTTTACACTAAGGATAGACGATCAATAAAAGAAGCTACCAGGGGAAGTTAAGGAATATATTTTTCTGAATGCTTTAAGAAGAAATAAGAGTAATATCTTTTAGAGGTGGTTTAGGATGAACCAAATTATTCCTCAGGAGAGAGAGAAGAGGGACTACACTGAAATAATAATCCTCTCCTGCGGGCTGCTAGGGATCAGGGAAATAGAAGCTGACTGTACATATCCATAGCCTCTGTCCTTTTAAAAGTCATTGTTTTGAAGAGATAATCTAGTTTTTCTGTAGGCAGAATGTATCAGTTATATGCTCAGAAATATTTTCCTGCATCTAGCAGGTATCTAGGGAGCTAGAAACAGATAGAAGAGGTATGCAGAAGAAATAATAATGTAATGAAAATGTAGACAGATAAAAATGATAGATATAGCCTTAAAAATAAATTTATTTTCTCATTAGGAAATTGCTGATATCTACAATGAGGGCAGTAAGCAAGACAGCCTGTAAACAGGGTTTAGTATCCATCAAGTTTTTTGTTATTCTTCATCAATGGCCTGTCAAGACAATTCATATTCAGTCTTTCAGCAGCTGTGGTGTTCATGAACCCTACCCTGCAGTATTTGCACTGCTTTCACATGGAAAAAGCTTTACTTTTTCTTTTTAGTAGTTTATAAGTGGTTTACAAGTCCAGTTTAATAAATCACAATTAATACGTGTCTTTAAAACCCTGAAAGGTGTTCTTGACTTGGGGCAAAGGGATGTAATTGGTTGACTTCTCTGAAATCCCTTCCAGCCCTACTTTTTCACTGATTCTATGTTTATCTTTTCATCACTCAAACATCTGAAATTCCTGAGCATGGAACTTACAGTACAGATGTACTAGCATTTTCATGTACAATGTGGTGAGATAGAGACAAACAGAGGAAAAATGTTGCTTTTCTTCTGCTTGTAACTCCCTTGTGAAAAATGAGGATGAAATATTGTTCCACTGGAGAGAATAGAAGCAACTCTACCAAAATTCACCCTAGTCCGCTATATGGGGACATGGGAATGGCTTCCCTAAAATATATCAGGACACACAGGTGGCTGGGGAGGCTCCTTCTGTTTTCATTGAGTCTTTCAGCAGTTCTATGTTTTGTTTTGTTTTGTTTTGTTTTTGTTGCTTGTTAATCAGAAGGGGTAAGCAACATGAACTGTAGGACTCCTGTTTTAATAGAAGTGTGTATTTGGTTCAACTGCTTGAAAAATTTTTAGACCTTGGATCTCTTTAAATGTGAGATTGTTCCATCCTCTTAATTTACTTGGTGGTGACAGTGAAGCTACATGGCTTCAGACATAGTTTCTGCTATGCTTTTTTATAAGCCGACCTTCCTGTATGAAATTTCCAGGCTAAAACTCTGATTTCATGAAAACTCCAGATTTATACCACATTGACAGAGGAAGCATTTGACCTTCTATTAGTTAAATATGACCTTTGCTACTTTCATTTTTTAAAAGCAGGTTTAAAAGATCTTTCCCATGGTTCATTAAGAATAGTGTGTGAAAAAGAGTGTCATCACTTGGCAACATTCTTAAAAAACAAATCTTGTGTCTATGTTCCTCTTGAGGAGTTAAGCAACCTTTTGTACACTTCCAGGCCAGGAGGAGCTCATGTATCTTTACACCTTCCTATATGTCAAGAAATAAACTTTGTGATGACAGATGTAGAAGATCTTGCTGCACCTTCTGGGGGAGTACCTGGAAAAGTGGTAACATCTAGAGATAGTGAAATGATCTCATCAGTGTCTGCACCTTTTCCCTAGCCAAAGGTCTTCTGTGGCCTCAGAAGAGGGTGTAAACCACCATGGAATGTTTTGGAAGGACATTTTTATATGGATAGTCCCCTTAGCATAGGGAGCTATGTGGAAAGATGAAAATTTAGTTTAACTACTACTGTGTATTAGGTCTGGCTGAGATGGAGTTAATTCTCCCCACAGCAGCCCTCAGAGCTCTGTGTTTTGTAAGAGTAGCTAGAAAGGTGCTGATAACACCCCTGTGTTTTGGTTACTGGTGAGCAGTGCTACCACAGCACTAAGGCTGTCTCTCCAACATTCCCCCTGCCCAGTAGGCTGGGGGTGAGGAAAGTCTTGGGAGGGGACACATACTGCTACATGTATGAAGCCCTGTTTCCCGGGAAGTAGCCAGACATCACCTGCTGATGGGAAGTAGAGAATAAATATTTTGTTCTTTTGCTTCTGTGTGTGCAGCTTTGCTTTATTTATATTAAACTGAGGAGGGGGATGATAGATCAGCTTCGTGGGCACCTGGCATTCAGCCAAGGTCAGCCCACCACATACTAATAATTATAATCTTCTACTTTTGCAGAGAAGTGTTTGGATTGTTGAAATCCTGGATCATCAAATTTTTATTTAAATACACAAGGAGCAATTGATGTGGTGCAGCCATCACGGTTTGCATTTCCAACCAAAGAAAAATGGTGCTAAATTAAAAAAATAAAATCCCAACAATTTGCCAGCTTGCTTATGCTTGCAGGAGTGTATGAATTTGTTATTTTATGGTCATTTTGTGGATCACTGTTTGATGCTTTCCTCCCTTCTGTGGGTCTTACAGGTTTTAATGAATGGAAAAACACTGCCTGTGGTTACAATCTAACTGTAGAAAGGGTGTATATATCCTTCATGAAGATCAGAGCACAATTGTCTAGATAAATAGTAATAGATTTTCACCTTTGTCTAAGGGCATGTCTACTCAGCAGTCACTCCTACAGTTCACAATCCTGGGCTGACATTGATCTAGACTACATTCTAGCTACTGCTCTCATGGTTTGCATAAGAGAAGCACTTGTTTTTCCCATGTCCTCTGCCATATTATGTGCCAAGACCTTAGAGTATCTCCTTGTCTTCTTGAGTTATTCTCCTCAATTCCAATGAGGCTAAAGCAAATGTAATTATGTAATTAAGAATACCCAACCCTTCTGTTTACAACAAATCCAGACATAGCAGTGTCTGCAAGATAGGCTGTTAGAAGGTAAAATAGTCTTAAGGATCAGGATTTATTAATTCCAATCTTTGCTGTTATGACTCAGACTGATGAAGTGGGTTACAGAGGAGCTGAGCAGCAGAGAAACACATTTTCATAAATGGTTCTATTTGCAAGGTCATGCAGAGGTATTTATTACTACAGAAAGGGACACTGTGACAAGGTTCAGGGATTTTGAAAGTTGTATTTGAGAGAGGAGAGACAAAAATGAAATGGTAGCAATTCCTCATTCTTTTCTGTAGTTCATCTATAAGTGTTCTGTAGTAGCATTTTTTTCCTTTTTTGCTGATAGCTTTTACTGGATTTTACTCTGTATTTTTTCTTCCCAGATTATGTTTTTTCATACTTGAAAGATATGAAGCTTTGGCCAAACCTCTGATTTTCCCAGTCCTTTGTCAAAACAAAAAGAGTTTGATCTATCCATCAGTCTCTTCATTTTTTTAAGAAAAGCAAGCACTTCTCATGACCATTTTAATAACAGGCAAATGTCTCTTCACTAAATAGTGGGTATATGGGAAGGGGTTGAATAACTTAAGATGGGTGTGGTAGAAAAAAGAAGCATCAGCTAAAAATTTAGCAGTTCTTATCCTGCCCCAGATATAGTTCCAATGAAGAGAAGAACAGTAGTTAATTGATACACTTTACCTGTACTGAAAACCTAAAATCTGAAGAAGCCACTAGGAGAAAATTAAATAAAATTCTATCTGTTTGTGACAGTGAAAAAAATATAATAGAAAATCAATTCAAAGTAGTCTTTTAATAAAGTGGACTGTTTTTCTTCTTTTGGTCTGATTGCTTATTTTCCTCCCAGCTGACCTTGACTCCAGCAAGTCTGGGATGTGCACTAGCAAAATGCCTGTAAATAACACTGATGGTAAAGCAATGATCACGTACTGACTGCTGCAGATAACGTTAGATGAGAGGGTTAAATGAGCACAACTTGGGAGATGCATTTGAAAGTGAAAATTCCTTTTGGAGTTGTTATGAAGGCATTATATGAGCTCCCAGTTCTCAGTACATGTGCTCCTGCCTCTGCTGAGCTGCGTTAACTGTGGAGTGGAGCACTTGAGTTTGAAATAATTTGAGGAACAGATAGTTCTGACATGGTCTGTACTGAAGAAGCATATACTGCAGATGGTTTTGTAAATATGTTTGCCTTACGCATGGACCCGTGTGTGTGAGTATCTGTATATCTCTAAATGAAATGCAGGGCTTGTATAACTGTAATGAGGACAGAAGGGTGTAAGTCAACACCATATGTAAGGTAACCCATGTACCTATTGGGGAGGCCAAACAGTTCAGATGAAATCAATCTTTCACACGTGAGACCTGTGTCCTGCAATGGCATCTGAAAGGGCTAGAGAGGATCAACTAAGGGCTGTATCTGGTGTTAAGAAAACACAGTCTGGAAAGAGGCCGCTCCTCCTTGTTTTATGTGTACTGGAACTGGTGTGCTGGGATCACTACACCCAAAAAGAAGAGACCTTGTGGCCTCCAGCCTTGTACGCAAGAGCAGCACTTGCACACTCTGTGTGAAGAGGGGCAAGGAAGGACCTTGCAGCTCTGTTACTGCAACACAGATCAAGGTGCTGCGGAGGACTTTCACTGGTCCTGTGTAGCATGGCTGGAATGTCATGTAACAAGTCTACTTGAATGACAAACTCAATACATGTTTGGAAAAAAGGAGATATAGCTGTAGAGAGCCACAAGGGAAAGGGAAGGGCTGGGCATGGATCCATGCTTCAGAGAGCAGAGGAAAATTGTTGGTCCGTACAAATGGTTGTACAGTACTGTGGGCCATTTGGTGCATACAGAAATATAGCTGCATATTTTGTTATTCTCCTAAATCAGTAAATCAATTTCAGAGCCTTCTTTTTATCCTAGATATACTTTTTGAATGATCAGATGCCATTAATCTGTACTATAATAATGAAAGGAGTCTGTCCCTTTCTTAGCTTGCAATAGACTTAAAAAATATCCATGATCTATCTGATTTTAGGAAATTATAAATGAATTCAACTGAGGCAGGGGCTACTAGACAAAAAGGCCATTGATCAGTGGCAGAAAAAACTGCTTGGGCTTGCCCAAGAGATATCTTGGAAGAAGTTGTACAGGTCTGCTGACGACATAAGCAAGATACTAAATAATTCCTACCAGTAATGGTGTTTCTTCCACTCTCTTTCAGTACAAGTGCACAGCTGTGGCTTTGCTTAAAGTAATCCTGAGTACTGGTAGCACTGAATACTGGGTACTGCTAGAACTCTAGCTTAATATAGAGTCTATCTATAACACCAAAGGCTGTGCAAACACAAACTGAGTTTTCCAAGACTGGACCTGTGCTGTCATGTGTGGTAGATACCAGCTCCCAAGGCAGCTATCTCAAAGACACCAGCAGGTATGACAGGAAGAATTGCAGCCCTGACAGTGACCTTCACAAAATAAAGCCCTCTCAGGAACCAAGAGTCTCTCTGCACCTACATCCCAAAGTTCTGACCTTCTGCCAGTGTGAAATCCAGCACAATGTCCTCTGTGCCAAAGCCCAATGCAAATTTTATACAGACGGTTAAACATGCAATAGCTGATCTAATTACAAGATTAAGATCTTGTTCTTTAAGGTACCATGTCTGGCAATAGTTTATAGTTTCATTCTGATTTCATTTCTTTTGGAGCAGGAATCATCACTGTGAAAGCAAGAAGACACTGAGCACATATGAAAAATGTAATAACTGGTACTTCCCAAATTTAGGCCTGAAACTGTACTCTTGTCCTGAAATCAACAGCCTATTCATAGAATGGTTTGGTTTGGAAGGGACCTTAAAGATCATCCAGTTCCATCCCCCCTGCCATCAGCAGGGACACCTTCCACTAGACCAGGTTGCTCAAAGCCTCATCCAGCCTGACCTTAAACGCTTCCAGGGAGGGGGCATCAACAACTTCCTTGGGCAACCTGTTCCAGTGTCTCACCACCCTCACAGTGAAAAACTTCTTCCTAGTATCTAATCTAAACCTCCCCTCTTTCAGCTTAAAGCCATTTCCCCTTGTTATGTCACTAACTGCCATTATGAAAAGTACTCCCCCAGCCTTCCTGAAGCCCCTTCAGGTACTGGGAGGCCGCTATAAGGTCTCCCCAGAGCCTTCTCTTCTCCAGGCTGAACAGCCCCAACTCTCTCAGCCTGTCCTCACAGCAGAGCTGCTCCAGCCCTCGGATCATCCTGGTGGCCTCCTCTGGACTCGATATAACTGCTCCATATCTTTCTTGTGTTGGGGGCTCCAGAACTGGACACAGTATTCCAGGTGGGGCCTTACGAGAGCGGAGTAGAGGAGGAGAATCCCCTCCCTTGACCTGCTGCCCACACTGCTCTGGATGCAGCCCAGGATACGGTTATTGGCCTCTGGGCTGTGAGCGCACATTGTCTGCTTGTGTTCAGTTTCTCATTCACCACCACCCCCAAGTCCTTCTCTTCAGAGCTGGTCTCAAGCCATTCATTACCCAGCCTGTATTTGTGCCTGGGGTTGTCCCGAGCCAGATGCAGGACCTTGCATTTGGCCTTGTTGAACTTCATGAGGTTTGCACAGTTTCACCTCTCAAGCCTGTCAAGGTCCCTCTGGATGGGGTCCCGTCCCTCCAGCGTGTCAACCACACCACACAGCTTGGTGTCGTCAGCAAACTTGCTGAGGGTGCACTCAATACTGCACTTGACTGAAAGCAAATAGGGAAACCTGCCTGGGGATTTATTTTTTAACAATAGCTACTGGTCTGCGATATCATAGGGGATAATCATGCTCTTTATGCCATATCTTGGTTTTACATATTCAAACACATTCAGATCAATGGATATTAACATTTATGATGGACAATGTAGCTGCCTTCCTGTTCCTACATTCCCGTTCTTCCTTCGCTTTCCAGCTGCTGCTTTTAGAAACAACCTTTTGTCTTTCAGTTACAAAAGATGTATTCTTATATCCTGTAAGATTATTTTTACCAGTATATATATATATATATAGGAATTTCATTATCTGTGTAAGCTAGCAGTCTCACCAGATTGGAAGAGCACAAATTTAAGTAATTTAATTTCATTTCCTTCTATGTGGGAAGCTTAAAACACTTAAAAATAATCCAAAGCCTAATCACGAATGTTCCTTCCCTAGGGTTCTGATGAGTAGAAACTGATCTTTGTTTTATGCAGATGTAAAAAGAGCTAATCTAGCAAATTACTAGAGTAGGCAGGTATATTAAAATTTTCATAGTCTGTTTACCTGTCCAATTGAATAAATGGCCAAAACCAGAATGAACACTTTGTATCCTGCTCTTGCCAGAGCTGCTGCTGGGAATAATCACCCTCCCTCTATGTATACTTTGTGGTTTATCCTCTTAAAATAAGGTAAAAATTTTGAGTTCAGGGTCTGAGGATGAAGGAGAAATATTAATTTTGCCACCTGAAAAAGTCAAGAAAACTCAAATAATAAAAAAGAATTAATAGATTGGGCCTTATTGCTAGATGATGCTATTAATTCTGACATTGCAATTGGTGCACTGTTTATAGAGATTGTTTTGCTTATATTCTGATGGAGTATATTTATCAAGAGCCATCATCCAAAATCTTCTCTATTTGTCTTTCTCTTTTTTGTTGTTTTGGTTTCAGAGACAGTGACCTTAGATAGTTGAGACTTTTTGTGTTGAATTTGTGTAAGTTGCATACTGTACTTAGAAGATACGGAAGTTGTGTAATAATTCCTCACTCAACTGCTTCTGCATTAGCTACTCATTTTTCTGACCACTTTCTATCTCAAATAATATACCATATTTAAACACAAAACAAAAAAAAAATACTATGCAAAAAGGCAATTTATGAAGACTATTTTCTTAAGCTGTGCTCAGTGATTAAGGTAGCAACTATTTTTCTGTCTGGAAAATTAAGGAAGCCCCTGTATTCTGTTGAGTGCCACAGGTAAGGAGTAAGTGTTAGACATACTGATCAGTTGCTCTTAGGCAGATCTTCCGAATAATTCCATAAAGCATTGCTTTAAAACTGGATCAAAATGCAACCTGACTTGGCACCAAATTGCTCTGACTGGTCTTAATCTTCTTGACTTATTTGTGCAGGACAAAGACATGCAATTTGTTTGCATGCTTGACCAGACCTGGATCTCAGGCTGGTGAGGTGCTACCTGGTCAGAGCTGAAAATGAAACATTTCTCCAGTCCCATTTTCTCCTTCTCTCAGCAGAAGGCATATAGCTTTACACTCTGGTAACTTGGAGGGGCACTTAATCTTCACCTAGTGATCTCCAGCTGCTACACTTACACTCAACTGTTGTGTTGCTCTAGCTTTGAGAATGCCACTTACCTACCATCTCATGAAGCTCACAAAAATGAGCTGTCATGATAGGGCAGAGATATGATGGAGACTTTTCTTCTGACCAAGGAAAGACTAGAGGTATTTCAAATACAACAAAACCTTCATTTTCTTCCTTTCCCCTTTACCTTTTGTGGAGTCTGGAGTCTCATCAACACTTCTGCAGAAGTTGCCATTCCAGCTGAAAGCTGAGGATGGATGAGTCTCCAAGGACACCATAACTTCATCCTGACTGTGTTCAACATTTGTGTTCATTACATCAAAAAAGCAGCCATATGTGGATTTATGGAAGACACTGAACCTCCAAAATTTCTTGCCTTGACTTGCACTGTGGGCCATTATTGCAGCCATTAATCTTAAACCACCAAAATGGTGAGATAACAGATGTGCTGGATTTTGTATAATCTGCCTTCAAAGTAATAAAGAATAATGACATTGACAAGGAAACTCTTCAGGGAATCTGCAGAGCAGCCTCAGCTTTAAACTTCTCGAGAAAGCAATACCACAGTCCTAACATACAACAAGGATTTATGTATGAAACAGCCCCATTCTGCTCCAGGGGATATTTGTGTTGCTTTTGGCCCAGTGGTTAAAAGGAAATCAGTGACAATTTTCCTGGTGGAAACAAGACAATATAAAAAAATGCTGACATATCTTCCTGTTTTGTGTGGCAGTAGGTTGACTGAATGTGCTAGGTGACAGGACATCTTTAGGAGTCTGTGTGGTATCCATCTTTTCTTTGACTGTCCAAATCCTTTATCAGCTGGTTTTACAGCACTGAAGTATAACCACTAACCTCTGCTTTGTTAAAACCTAAAGCATCCTGACTGTCATGTAGGGCAAATGAAGCTCCAATATGTCACTACTGCTTCAGTATTAAGGTGATGAGAAATATGCGTTACAGAACCGACCTGAAGAATGAGGATCATTTTAAAGCTATAAACAAAAGAACGGGCCTTTGAGTAAACGATGAAATTGCTCATAGATCTATATTAAATTGCAGTCCTTTCAAGGTATAGAGAATGAATTTTAACATTAGTGTTTCTGGAATTATAATTTCCAGATGTTAAGAATGGGAACAAAAACCGTTTGTCATTTGCTCTCTACTTTTCAAAAGTTTTACTAGACATCTGGTATGCTCTACCTATCATGTGTTGAAGAATAAAGTTGCCCAGGTAACACAATTTCAAAATGGAATGACTGTTGAACATTTTTTTTTTTCAATGAAATGATTGCAATATCATCATCTTTAGTATGTTTCTGTTGCTTTGAAACAGAAAGTTATCCAGTATTCACCTCTTGACTTCACAAGATGAAGACTCCTTCATGTTGCTTATTCTCACAATAAGGAGTCTTCATCTTGCTTATTCTCACATTGCCCTATCTGTTTTCACTTACCATATCTTTAATTTGCAGAATTTGTTATGTCTTTTTATTCTTCATTTCAAGGGCATTGTTATATGCTGTTTTTTTCCTCTTTTACTGAGGTTTGAAAATTTCAACTTTCCACAGAGCAGAGAGGAGTTGTTCTCTTTTTGTAGGACAGGAACATAGGATTTGTCAGAAGAAACTAGATTCATGGTGTATGATTCAGTACCCCATTTCTCACCGTGCAAAGCACTGGATATCTCAGAAGATGTAAGAAAACACAAAATCCTCATATAAAGCAGTCATTAACTAGAAGTTTAAGCTATGGCTTTATCATGATAATTTAACCCTCAGCATTTCAAAATCCTTAATTACTGCTAACCTGCTTGTTTTTCCTGTGAACCCTGCTTAACTTTGTCCTCGAGGCTACCAAGACCTTTTTTATTCTCTTCTACTCCCCTCCCACACTAACTGATTTCTTTTGCTAATGTTGTTTTGCATCTTCAAAATGCTCCTTGCTCTGACAGGGTGAAACACTCACTGACTGCTGCCACTGCAATCCATATTAAAGAGGATTTTGTGCTGTTGCTGATGTTTTTGCATCACCAGCAGATGTAAAGGAAGCTGCATTCACAAAACACTTTAAGCTACATAATGGCTCTTGAAAGCCAAAGGAGGGTGAGGAAGGGAGCACGCTGAGTGCTCTGGAAGGGTACATTATGTCTCTGCCAAATGTTGTGCTGTAGAGAGGCACCAGCTGAGCAGAAGTCCAATGGGTGAATGCCTGTAGGACACACGCTGCTCATGTGGGTCACTCTCCACCTCACACCACTGTGCTCCAGCTGCAGAGGGTGTAGCAGTGGGTCTCAGTCCACTGAAAAACACAGTGTGTCTGTCAGCCCCAGCTAATCCTTCTCTTGGTGGTGCTGGTGGTGCAGAAAAGAGGTCCATACCCCTTCTCCATGGATTGGGGCAGAAATGGGTGGAAGAGAGTGAGCTACTGTCTTTCCCCTTGTATGCAGACAGTGAAATCGCTGTCTCACTTTATAAACTTAGCTGTGACTCACTTCAAATCAGAGTCCTTGAAATAGAAGAAATGGTGTCTTTCCATGGTGGCTCTATTCTATTACTATTACTTGGTTTTAAACTGTTGTTGTAGAAATCTAGTACTGTTGGCAATGGTGTTCATTAGTTCTACTACTACTACTACTACTACTACTACAACATAGTTCTACTACAACTGCTACATAATTTTACTACTATTAAAATCTATTACTATTTTTCTTTTTACTTGAAGACTCTGGGTGTTATATAGACAGATACATTTTTCACCATCTGGGGAAAAAGAGGAGGAGAAAAAGGAAGGTTCTTACCTATGGGGTGCTTTCTCTGATTTTGCTGGAGAAGTAAAGGTTTCTTTTAGATTTAGTGCTTGTACAAGGTTTCCTTTCTGCTGAAGTATACCTTCTGCTGTATACTGAGTGGTATACTTAATAAGATAGCTTTTCCCATACTTTGTACAGATGAGTAAGTTCTCTCCCTTCATTAGGTGTATTCTGAAATTACAGCCTTTCCTGCTTCCTATATGGTCACTGCTTAAGACCCACCAAACTTGCAGGTCACGAAAGTGGTTGTAAAACCATGGGACTATGTGTGATATCTTTGTACAGGGATGGTTTTAACTCTCAAAAATTACAAATGGTGTTGTTTCCCCACAGGCTGAAGTCAAGCTTTCCTTCTGTATATCAGGTCTGGTTTGAGAAATGCATTCTTAGCAAAGTGCTGTCACTTTGCAAAGACTCTTATCTTTTTCCCTTGATGCCAGGTCTTCTTTCCTTCCTTCTTTTCTTCCTTTCTCCCTTACTTCCTTCCTTTACTGTTCTTACATCCTTCTCTTCTTCCTCCCTTCCTCCTTTTCTACTCCTTCCCTTTCTTTCTTTCTTTCTTTCTTTCTTTCTTTCTTTCTTTCTTTCTTTCTTTCTTTCTTTCTTTCTTTCTTTCTTTCTTTCTTTCTTTCTTTCTTTCTTTCTTTCTTTCTTTCTTTCTTTCTTTCTTTCTTTCTTTCTTTCTTTCTTTCTTTCTTTCTTTCTTTCTTTCTTTCTTTCTTTCTTTCTTTCTTTCTTTCTTTCTTTCTTTCTTTCTTTCTTTCTTTCTTTCTTTCTTTCTTTCTTTCTTTCTTTCTTTCTTTCTTTCTTTCTTTCTTTCTTTCTTTCTTTCTTTCTTTCTTTCTTTCTTTCTTTCTTTCTTTCTTTCTTTCTTTCTTTCTTTCTTTCTTTCTTTCTTTCTTTCTTTCTTTCTTTCTTTCTTTCTTTCTTTCTTTCTTTCTTTCTCTCTTTCTCTCTTTCTCTCTTTCTCTCTTTCTCTCTTTCTCTCTCTCTTCCTCTCTTCCTCTCTCTCTCTCTTTCTCTATCTCTTTCTCTCTCTCTTTCTCTCTCTCTTTCTCTCTCTCTTTCTCTCCTTCCCTCTTTCTCTCTTTCTCTCTTTCATTACCATACATTTCTATGAAAATAGTTTAAAACCAAGGCTTTTTTTTTGTAAGCACTGTGTTATCTTTTCAGTCAGGTGTTATGTTTTCAGTGCTTGGTTCAGAAGCTGGAAATGAACCCTGTCCAGTTTATTTGTGTTTAGGGGACAGTGGGGAACATTGCTGGTGTAATGGGTGCTTCCTTTTCACCCCTCTTTTCTGTTTCTTCCTTATAGGTTATTTCTCTGCTTCATTCTCAGGTGAATTTTAAATTTCCCTTCTTGAATGAAGATTTTCGTGCATTTGCTCTTTGAATCCAGTCCACCATCAATGAATACCAGATTAATCCTACTGAAGTTAACAGTGCCATGGAGATTTAGAATAGCTGGGACTTTAGATTTATTTCTTCTGTGATTTTTATGCATGTTAATGTATGCAGTGTGCTTCTGGAACACCCTTTCCACTTTCCACTCTTCACACTTCAACCTCACTGTGCTTCCATATAACTTTATCACCTCTGGGGCCTGTATACAATACATTCTCACATACCCCTGTGGAGCAGGGGCCATACTTTAGTGCATTTGGCTTAGAGAAAAAGCACACATTTAATTGCAACTGTTGTCTTTCATTTATTCTTTAAGCTTAATTTGATTTTAAGCTTTTAAAACCAGATAGTTAACTCTGCTTCGTTCCTGAGTACAGCAGAAGTAGTTCTTTCATGTGTGCTACTTCTTTCTTTACTGTTTCATGGACAGGGTTGAGTGTCTCCATGATGGACTGGGTCAAGAGTATAAGAAGACTGCAGACCATCTATGCCTGAATATTTCAGAGCGAGAGACCTCCCTTCCTCAAATTAGTGTCCAGCCTATTAGTATCTCTGTTAATATGTCAGTCTCTGTATGTCTGTATTAATGGATCTTGTACGTTTCTGACTCTTCCAGGGAAGTGAGGATTTCCTCCCCAGCTCTATCTTGTCTCTGTCTCAGCCTATGTCCAGATTAATACTAGTTTAACAGCAGGCCTTTCTCCTGTGACCTGGGAAGACAACAGTTGTATGCACAGCGTTACCACCGCTGATGCCAGTTGTATTGCCTTCTGTCAAGAAAAGAATTAAAACAATACCAAGTAGTTTTAACTTTTAATGAGACAGGTCTGTGGCCTATGGACTGGATATAGGTCTCAGAGTTAGAGAGTTTTTCTGCCCTATGAGTTCTGTCATACTTGCTCCAACACACATTCTGGTTCTTACTTTAGAAGTTGTATATCTCTGGAACAGTGGTCCTTGTTGCAGATGACATCTTGAAATGGCTATTGAATTCCAGTAAATAGTAGTAAATGGAAGTTACCTGTTCAGAACAGTCTGTACATAGCTAAAAAGAGTTAGATGAATCTTCGCTAACAGAAATGAAAGTGCATGCTTAGGAAAAGACAAGCAAAACCTTATCTTACAGACTGAAACAAGGTACATTTTGCCTGTATTTGTGAGATACACAGAATTATTGTCTAGACTATTACGATTTTTCTTTTTGCTTTAATATTTAGCCAGGGAAATCTGCTTAACCATAATATTACACTAAGAGTATGACTCTGGAAATGTGCTGTGTTTTGGCTTTACAATTACTGCAGACCTCTGGCTGGGTGATGGGAGCTAGACTTTCACTTCCCATTCAGTTATTTGCCTTAACATTAATATCAGGTAGCATTAGAGTCTGAATACTGAAAAATAAGTCTCTAGTGAAAGTCTTGATTCTTTATTTTAATAAAACTAGAACACGATAAATATTCCAGTGAATGGTTTATTTATGATTTTGGACAAACAATCATGTGTATAATTTTCAGCAATAACTGAATCACTGGACTAAATGACTACTGAGGCGCTTAAGTTACTTTCTTTAAGGAAGAGGCAAAAGTGTCACAGCAGAACAGGTACACACTCTCCTGGGATGCAGGAGTCAGTTCAAATCCTCTTTTACCTGATTCAGCGGGACTGCATCCAAGATGCCATACATCATTAGGGACTGTCTTAAGTGGTATATCAAGAACTCTGGAACACAACTTTCTAAGTATCTCAGGGTAAGGCAGTTCCACAAGGATATGTCAAGCAGAAGTTAGAAGTATAATTCAAAACTAGTTTTTCAGTCCTCATAAAAGTGTCCTACCAACTACTGAGTCATTTTTTCAGTCTCAGTTCCACTGAGTATACAGAACATCAACAGGACAAACTGAAATAAGTTAATTGCAGAATCCTGTAAGTTACATTTATAAGGTTACTATTCTAGGAGGTTGGAAAACTATCGCAACGAAAGTTCTTTGCTTTTGTAGCAAGTTGGAGGATTTTGTTTCTTTGCTTTCCATATTAGCACTTACTTAACTTTAATGTTGCAGGGTTATTCCATCCTTCTCTGATTCTATAAATCTAGTATTTTACTTGTATTAAAAATATTCCAAAACAGGTTTCTTTTTTATTTTAGTTGTTTTTTTTTTGTTTGTTTTTTTTTTTTAAGAAAAAAAAAACCCACACAAACTTTGGAATTCAAACAAACCTTAATTTTAAAAATCTGTTTAAGTCACTTTCTTAAGAAAATCAATGCCTTCACATAGTTGAAAGCATGCACTTTAGTACACACCAATGTATGCTTTTTACCCTATTTCACTTGTAAAAGCTAAATAGATTTTCTGTGGTGTAACTCCATAAGTCGTTTGCCTTTGCTAGGGATTTTGTTTAGGAGTAACATATATGTTGGTCCTAAATAGAACAAATATGTCATTCTGTTAATGACTTAGAAATAAGGAATGTTACTGCTGTTGTACACCTATGTGAAAGATGGGAGAAACTGAAAAAGGTAAAAATGTAACATCTCACCATCTTTGCTGTATGCTTTTCAGTTCAAGAAGGGGTCAGTACTGGGTCTGGTCTTGTCTAACATCTTTATCAATGTCTTGGATGTAGGGATAGAGTCCACCCTCAGC
>NW_010332287.1:0-11060 GCF_000700745.2 Antrostomus carolinensis
CCGCCCGGAGCCCAGGGCGGCGTTAACTTACCCGGGGCGGTGTCTGGCACATCCAAGTCTTCCTCGTCTGCTGCGTTGTGGTGGCAGAACAAGGCAAAGTAACGGTCCGTGCCCCGAGGAGCCTGCGCCTCTGGAGGGGTCCGGCTGAAGCCCGGGAAGGTACTTCAGTGAGGGGTACGTGCCCCGCTGCAGCAGCATTCGGGCACCTCTGCTCCGGGAAGAGGTTCAGTCAGAATGGTACCTTTGGGCTTCCAGAATTAATCCCCTTTTCCTTCTTGCAATGCTTGAAGCAGTGGCTAAAGCATCTTTGGGAGATGCGATTTTTCGGTTTCTATGCCTAAATAGGCTCTGCCCTCTTATTGACGAGTTCTTAAGTGATTCAAAGAATACATAAACTTTCTGATGTACCTCTTTAAAAAGGAGTGATAAGCCTTCCTTTCCCAAGTTTCAAATACATAGCAAACATTTTGCACAGGTTCCAGAATGGGATAAGTCACTACTGAAGGTGAGACTCTGATGGAAAATTAGATGTTTTTCCCCCTCGCAGAGGGTATAGTAATTATTCTGTCTCTTAGGTGTTTTTTTTCCTTAAAAAGCAAAAATGCTTTTCTTTAAAAAGAAAAAAATATGCTTTTCTTTAAAGAGCAAAAATGCATAAGGTTAGAAAACACAGAAGGACTTGGTATAGGAGTTATTCCAGAATTTTATTACCTTCCAAAAGCTCTTGGGTTGTTTTTTTGAAGCATGGAATCTCTTAGTTCCACTCCATAGTAACACCATGCCAAAGCAGAGTAGACTTTGAAGAAGAGATTTTTGAAGACTTTGTGGAAAGAAGAAGTGTCTGTCACTACAATGGTGATGATGGACCTCTAGTTTCTATCTTGTTATTTCTTTGGGAAAATCATTAATGAGGAATGGGAGAATTCATGACAGAGAAGGTTTAGTGGATTTGTTCTAACAGCTCATAGGGTTGTAAAGTTTTGGTCACACTCTGGTTATGGGATCCTGGGTGAATACATTGAGGAAATATGTAAAATTAATTTATAAAGCACTGTAGGCTTCAGTGCTGTTCCACTGTAATTTATAAAGCACTGTTGCACTTCAGTGATTGCTGTTGCACAAGAAGTGATTGCTGCAACCCTAAGCAGCAATCACTTCTTGTTTTTTTGTGTTGGTCATATTGAGGTGTATATTGAAAGCTGAGTGGTTGGTCATGATCCCCAATTAAAGTCCAGTATGTGATCATTTTCAGACTGGTCGTATTCTTTCAAATTGCCCTGACTGGAAAACTGAATGTTTGCTAACACAATGAGATCCTTTTAAAATATGCTTTTGGGAATTCAGAAATTTGCTAAGGTTTTGGAGGTGTTTGATTTGCAGTCCTTTAAGATTATTCCTCAGGGAGTTGCAGTGTGACTTTCTCTAGTGAGATAGTGCCACTATTATCTACAAAATTGATACATGTGTCTCTTAAGCCTTCTTCCCTACTGAGGGACTCTACATTTTTTTAAGTGGTCTCATCTTTTCTGAGCATACAGCCTATGTGAGATTAGAGTTTATCTGACTTTAAGATCTGATATTAAGGTGTAGATATAATGGTCTGCCTTATAGGTAGTGTTTTATAAGCCTTTTTGTAAAGAGCTTTCAGATCGAGTTAAATAAAAAGAGGACATGGTAGCAGTAACTGCACTGTAGATTATGGTTTCAAGTTTGATGCCTTGCATAATAGGACAGGTAGGTCTGAAACTGTTGACATGAAGATAGAATGAGGGAAAGTGTCCCCTTTTGAAGGATGGTGTTAGAACTTTTGTTTCAATTTGGACACAAAGAGAAATTTCCTATTCCTCTTTCAGTACTTGTTGCAATTTTGGCTGAAATTATAATTTGGAAGGTTGTTATCCACACTAACATCAAAAGTTAATACTGCAATAGCGGCCCAAAATATTTGCTATCATGTTTTAAGATCCCATCGAAGTTCTAGTGAAATTAACCTAAATTACAGTAAAATTATTTTCCCAGATATTTACAAGATGCCTACTGAAGCATTACACTTAATGTTAAAAGAGAGTTTGGAGTAGGAGTAGAAATCAAATGGTTAAAAATGTTCATTATTTGTAAAGTGCTAAAAGGTCCTAATATAGAGAAGTCTGCTTCTCCATTCCAATTTTCTGTAGGGTTCCTGATTTTGTATGCTGTTCTGATCTTTGTAATAGCTGCAGCATGAATCCATTGAGTTTAGATAGTATGTAACCAAAATTATTTTAACTGAGTTTGAATTCTGTATCTCAAAGTTGGACATTAGATAATTTACAGAACTTTCTGGTTTTCTGAATCAGTTGCCTGACTAATATTGGGCTAACTACATGCATCTCAAAGGGCTTTGTACTGTCACAGTGGATCACTTCCATTAGGGAGAGTAAAGACGCTAAGGATTATGCCAGTCTGTACATATGGAAAAGAAGTTAAAACTCTCTCTCTAGCAAAAAATGGCTGTTAAGGGACCTTTAAACGTTGTACATGGTGTGAACTATTACGTATTTGAGAAAATTCGATGGTGAAGAAGAAATTTAAAGACAGAGTAGATCTAGCAAAAACCCCTTCCTTTCTTGCATTCTTTTTGCTCAAATATGTGATAAAATATCACATAAAGTTTAAAAAAATTATTTATTTATTCATTTTACTATGTATTTTTAGCTTTGTTTTAAAATTTAAGTTGAATTAATAAATCATGAAGCACAAACACTGAGTAAAAGTAACGGTCACATTTCCGAGATAAAAAGTTTTATGGTTTAGGCTGTCTCACTTTGGAAGGTAGGTAGTGAGAAAGAATTAGATTGAACAAGCAGCAGTGCCAGTCAGCTTGGGGATATTGTTGATTTCTTAGTTATCATTACGTTTTTAGTCTTTCTATTTGTTCTTTTTTTTAATTTTCTTGTCATGCAGAACTTTGTCTTGGAGCTGTCATCTTCTAAGGTTATATTGCAGGACAGGTATAAGAATGTACTCTTAATGTAACTATATTGAATTTTGTAAGTTAATTTCCTTTAATGTTGAATCTTAATAAAAAAGCAGTCTGAGACTGTATAATTTAAAAACACTTTTCTGTTAATTTTCTTTTTAAACAAGCCTTCTCTATATCATCAAGAATTAATTAGCTGCTAAGATCTGGGTAGTGCCACAAAATACATCTTAGTCCAACTGAAGAAGAATGTGTTTATAGTTACTTAGCCCTCGATTTTGAATTTGGCAAGATCTTCTCTTCAAACTAGAAAACACACAGATGCAATTTCATATTATTTAGTAGTGTGTTGTGTTCCCTTTTTTATTTTAAATAGATTGTATGATCCTGCCAAATTTTCAACTCATTTTGTTTCTCTAATCTTTGCAACTAAACTATTTATATAATATACGTAATGGCTAGAATTACTATTTAACTTCAAGTCCCTCTGAAACACAAAGTAATAAAATACATGTAGCTTAAAATATGAAATCAAATCGAGATGGATCAGCATTTTAAAATGTTTCTTTCTTCATTTTCTTTTTAATTTGAAAGAGCATGATATTGTCATGTTAGGCACAAACCATGTCTTATGCCTGGCACTGTAGAACAATGGAAGTGCTCTGTGAATTATACTGACAGCAAGGGCTTACGACATAATTCTTTCTCAGTTTGGACACAGTGTCTTGCTGGGAGGAGCTGCAAGCACTCTGGATGACAGGATCATTTAGAATTTGAAATGATCTTGAGAAGTCAGAGAATAGGATGCAAATCAGTAAGAACAAGTACAAAATACTATCCATAAGCAGAAATAATGTGTACAGAGGAGAAGAAAATGTTAGGTAAGGTAGCAAAAGCCTGTAGGTTGAAGTGCTAAACATGAAAACCAGTATCATGCTGTTGTGATAGAAGCACGGGTTATATCAGGATATGAAACCAAAAGCATTGCATAATACTTCTGTTGTTCTTAGTACTGGTGAGGCATCAGCTGGAAGGCTGTGGCCTCTTTAGGATATGCCTAGGAAGACCTGGACCAGCTGGGGAGAACTTGGAGGAAGAGAGTCGAAAAACAGTTGGAAAGTGTAATCTCTGGGCAAGGGTGTGTGTGTGTAAAAAATTAGAAGCATTTGGTCTGTTTAGTGTAGAAAAGGAAAGAGACGGCAGTTCTCAAATGTTTTAAGAAGTTGTTTACAAGATGAAGGCAATCTATTATTTTCTGTGTCCACACAGATACGCCAAGGAGATTATATTGTACATTAGGATGGGTAACTAATGGCAGGGATGGTTAAGTTTGATTTCAGTTTGCCTAGACATCTGGTAGAAACTGTCACTAAAATATTTTAAAATGGATTTGACAAGCATCTGTCAGAAATTGTTTAGATTTAGTTGAAACTGCCTTGGATCTTTCAATCTATGGAGGCATTATTTTGCAAATGGAGTCTGTTTTCACATTCTACTACATTTCTGTCATTACTAAAGAGAAAATAAAGTTTCTACCTACTTGGACCCCTTCTGCTCTATCATGGAACATTCTAAGTGCTTAATTAAATAATCAATTTCTTATTTTCTTTTACAGATCCTTTGTTATTTTTGTTTAAATTGTCACATTCTAGTTTCGGCAGCTTGGCTTTGTCAATCTCTTAATCTTTTGTTTATTTTTTTTCCCCCTTTAAGCTCTCATTTACTTTGTTATCTTTGTATCTTTGTACTAACTCCCTTTCCCCCCATTTCTCCTTGTGTGATATATGTTTTCTAGCTTTATTTTGCATACACCTTTCATTCCTTGAATGCTTTTCTGTACCATTGCAAGCACCCTCATGCTTTGTTCTTTCACGTATTTTTGTCTTTTTTCTGTGTTGTTATTTATTTTTTTGGATATACAAGATGTCATCTTTTTATCTTCTGCCTATATCTGCATTGCTTCTAAAATACTGAAGTTTATGATCCCTACAAAACAGAATTTGATGGAAAGATTGTGAAATAAATGAAGTCAGTCACTTTAGGTAGCCTCCAATTAAAGAATTTTCTTTTGGTATAGCTAAAAAAACCAAACTGTATATGGTCTGCCAGTGCCTGTCCTCCTTTTGTCTATTCTAACTAGTTTTGACAGATTGGTAGGAGTCTCAAAAATGTTAAATTCTTCCAAGTTTCATGAAAATTGGCAGCTGAATAATGGGAAGAAAGACCCACGTTATTATTTCCTTATCTGAAAGAAAGGAGTTATAAATTATCCCTTTACATATTCTGTAGGGTAGCAGTCAGCTGACTAATTGCCTTGTGTCTTGGTTAGCCAGCCAAGCTCTAAACCAGTCCCATACACATACTGGGTTTGTCAGGCTCAGTGACTGAGAAACCGTTGCACAAAAATCCATGGGATACTAGACTTTACTGATTCTAATGGTCACAGGAATGCTGGAAAATGTTTTTAGCATTTTTCCTCTGTTCTTTGTGACATCAGTGAGATCATAACTTAATAAATAGTGATTATTTCAAATGGTAATATGGTCTTTCATTCATCCATTATTCCTGTTTTAGCTTCATTTTTTTGGAGAACCCATTATATCTTTCAAAATTTGGATGGATCAGTTCCACAAGTTCATTAACACCTTGACCCATTCATGCCAGGAAGGTCTGAGGAGATAAGGTAAACTGAAAATTATTTATATGGTTGGTACTTCAGGCTAGAGGCATGATACTATGTGCTAAACAAATTCTTGGACTTCTACTTTGCATTTCTTTGTTGCAGTGTATTGACTGATTACAGATTTTTGTGCCATGTATGTGACAGCTTAAGAAAAGACTTTAAGTTTCCAAGACTTAAAGCTTTCAAGCAGAGATGATCTCTCTGTGTTGTTTTTAACTGTGATTTATTTGTCTATCTGTTCTGTATTACCAAACTCTTTCTGAAATTCTGTTTCTTTGTATTTTTGAATATTAAAATGAAAGGTACTGATGGTAATAAACTTGATAAGTATAAGCAAGCTCTGAAAAAAAAACCAAATCAGAACTAAATTATTGAGCAAACAAAGCTAGAGAAGGGAAAGGATGAAATAATTCTAGTGTTGAAGTAAAAACATAGAAATTCCACTGTCCTACTATTCATCTGACCTGTAGAGTTGTGGGTTTGTTTTGGGGTTGTGATTTTTTTGATACATTTAAAATTCATTCTGGGAGCTGATAAGGAAGTGGAGAGGAGTTTGTAGCTAATTCACAGGCTGATTGAATTCATTTGTTCCTGCTGAATGCATGGTTTTTAATGCCGCTGAGAAAATTATGCTGTTGTACGACTGAGTATCAGCATGCCTAGAGTGCTTTTTCCTTTTCTACTATTTCTTGAAACTAAAGAAACAAATAAATTTATCCTTATTCAATGTGAACCTCATTGCAAGTGAAAAAACAAAGTAAGTTTGTCACAAGCTGTTGAGGTTGTTTAGTTTTGCTGAAGTTTCTTTAGCCATTTCTGGATGTTTGACTACTACTAATTATTATTCTAAAATAGCATATTGAATTTAATACAACAGAACTAGATTAATTATCACTAAGTAAAAAGAAAACTTAAACAGTACTTAATGAAATGGTTTAATAGAATACAAGAAAATATACTTTAATTATAAAAGAAAAGTGTATGAGTGGATTAAACAAGAATATGTTGCGTTATGTCTGTAAGTACTTGATCTAATTTTTAGTTTCTTCATTACTCTATTTTTAAAAAATGCAGCTCAAAAGGGTCTTCATTTCTAATGCTCAGAATAAGAGATATGATTTGTATGAACATATGCAGCAATTATGACAAAACTAAATTTCTTCAGTTCTGTGGTTACTATGGTAACCAATATTCACTGTATTTCATTTAGGTGTATACAACTGAATGGAAGATGGTAGGTTTAAGATTTAATATTCTTTGCAAAAATACTGTACATTATATTTTAATTATGTGTAAGGGGACAGATCAAATAATAAACCTATTTAGTAGCATGAACGTTGATAGTAATCATCTTTAAAGCATATCTGGATGATTCTTGTGGTAATGCTAATTTCTAATAATTGAATTGTTTTTTTGCTTGAGCGGGGAGATTGTTCCTACTGTCAAATTTCTTTGACCTCCCAGGATAAGGAAGAGAATAGTAATTCTCCTACTGTTTTGTTTCTGACCTTGGAATGTGTGAGAAGGGACACTGAAATAGTAGATTAGATAGTACCTTTAGTCAGAGATAGTTATGTTTTATGTGAACTCATGTCACAGAATGTGAGCAGCTCTTAAGATTAAGGTATTTATTTTCTCAGTACTACTTGGTAGGAGTATAATTCCTCTCTTCTGATTTATGTCAGAAAGGTGGAACTCAAGTATATACATAGAAAGACAAAGTGTATCATTCATGACTATGGCACAGAATACCAGGATTTAATTCCCTTGCCTATTACAGATTTACAGTGTCCTTGTTTTTCATCCTGTTTAGTTGTCTGTGGATTTGTTTGTAGTTCACATTTGCACTAAGGTCTGAATAGGGATTAAGTTTACTTGAGTTCCAGACTATCTAGCTGGAATAAACTACAAGAGTAGTGGGGTACTGGAAAAAAAAAAAAAAAAATTATATAGAACTATTTTAGGTGTTTATATGATAGTAGTAAGACGTCAGATATAATACTTCTATTTTTTGATACCATTAGAAGTTCGTGAGAGTACATTATTTGAACTTAATTCCCTTCTTAAAGCTTAAAGTGTCTGGTATAATGGACTAGTTCTTGGAATCTTGTTCCCATGAAAGGAATAAAATACAGCAAAGAACCTAAGGATTTTTTCCTATCTTTTGTTGCTTTTAATAATAATTCTAATATTTTTATTAGTATTGGTTGTTTATATTAGCCAGGCTATAAAATTGTACATGAAGCCTTGTTTTCAAGTGTGAGACCTGACTGTCAATGTAACAGATTTTAATGCTGCAAACTGCTATTTAAAAAACATTGTGTACTATTTTGAAACACCTGCACTAATTGTAGTTAGGCAGAATAATTTCAGGGATATGAATCCCTTTCTGTGTATTCTGAAGTAAACCTGGGCTGCATTTCAGTGGTTAAAATGATTCACTGCATCACTAGAGGACAGTCAGAAATTGTGCAAGAAATTCTAGAACCCTAAAACCAAATGCTAAAGTGCTGCATTTGCAGGAACTTCACACCTGAAGGTCATGAAATGATAGAATAAAATGAAGATTTTTCATGGAATGTTAGCTTCTTTTAACTGTTAATTAGTTTATAATTTTTATTTATGCTGACTGCATTTTGAGGAAGGAGGAAAAATTCCAGCATGAATGGCATAGTCGCAGTGAAGTAGGAATCAATGAGAACATTTTAAACAAAATTCTTCTGTGATTTGGCTATATATGTTGTGCTTATGAAGCAGATAATCTAAATTTGCACTTAGTTTACCTAATAGTGAATTAGAGTTTTGGTGAAGAGGCAAGTGTGGCAGTTGATGAGAAAAAGGTTCTTATAGAATTAGCTTTTTATGAAGCATATTTATGAATATCCCAAGACTCTGCCTGGGGAATGTAATTTATGATGGGAGATAGTAGTAGCTTATGTTAGGTGGATAGAAATTCTAACATCTGGATTCTGATATCTTTCATCAAAAAAATTTTATCAAAGATTTTGCTTTTAACAGTAATTTTGTTAGTTCCTTATCCTTCTATTTGAGAAGTTTGTATTAGGAATTTATTTTTAGCAGCTCACACATTATTTCTGTTAAAGTACTGAGGAAATAATGAAAATGTTGTGTGTTTAGTTTAGCTTTAGTCATATTTAATAATATATACAATGTACATACATATTTTTAAATATATATATACACGTATCTGATGAAAGAATCGCAATACCTTTTTTTTTTCTCCTTCTCTATGGAGTAGCATACAATGACTTTTAAAAGGTGTACGGTAGTAACATGGCTAACGTAGTGGTTATCTTTGTCAGAGTGAGAAAGTTAGTTTGAATTCTGTAGAACAGTTTGTGCAGAATAACACTTCCTGAAGGTCAGAGGTATATATTACAGAATTGCGAGTGCTGACTCACTGGATTTGGCTTATCTTTTCTGGATAGGACAATATAAAAGAAATTTTTTCATTTATATTTTGATAGCTACAGCTATGAACATAAATAGGCTAAGATTTTCAACAGATACTAAGTGAACTACATGCTGACTAAATGTTTTCCAAGCCTCAGGTTGGAATGATACTTTTGTCATCAACTGTGGATTTGTTTATTACATTATTTTCCAGTGGGCTGTTATGTACAGTGGAATGTGTCTTTGTGTTGTGTATGTGATTCCTTATCAAGCCAGTGATGTTCTCGCCTTTTTCTTAACACATGCTCACATACCAGATAGTAATCTGTTCACACATTGTTCCAGATGTATTACTGGCTATATAAGCAACAACAAATTGAAATTGTTTCTTAAGCTTTTTTCCCCCTAGATTTCATCCTTTTGTATGTAGCATTTTCCTCATCTTTCCTCCTTCCTCTAGAGCTATTCTGCTGTCAGTACTGAATTTCTTTGCCCTACAAAGATTTTCAGATTCTTTTGTACTAATTGTTGAAGCTAGTATAGTCCATCTGGTCTGACTGTCAGGATGAGCCTGTAGGAGAGTAGAATATCGCTTTGTAGAGTCCAAGAAGCTGACATCCTGTCAGAGATACAGTTAAAAATTCCCGCTTGCCAAATCGGCATATTTCTTTGAACAACATGAAGTCCCACCATTGGAAATAATTTATTCATAAAATTGAAAAAGCCACCAAACTTAAAATAGGTATTAATGTGCAAATGAAATGCAATGATGGCTCATATAATACATTTCCCATACATTTCATAAGGAGAGTTGCATAGTTGAAAACATGGTGACTTGAAACTTTATCATATGTATTGTGAACTTTATTTAATAAAAAAAATATTTTCCATAGCTTTAGCTTGAAGGGTTTTGTTGCTATTGTTCAGAGTTTCCAAGTCAATTAGTTTGTTACGGTAACAATAATAGAGCAGTAATGCCTGCATTGCAGTGAATGGAAGTTCATGTAGAAGATCAGCCATGGATTCAGCATTTCTTCTGGCAAGCTTGGTACACTTACACTTCTAAATCTCTTTGGAACAGACTTGAGTTTGAGTTTGGTGGATCAATAATCTGAGGTGTGGAGAGTGTGAAAAGCATATTTTGGCCTTGCTCTTTGTTTTCTCTGTCCATCCATCCAGCTGGACTCTCAGGCAACTATTTTCCATTTCAGAGAATATGGATTAAACATAGCTATTTTTTAATAGTACTGCTTACAAGAGTATGGAATACTAAAATCTATGATCTATGAGATATTTGTTTCCGGTACTTTATATTGATGAAGACTGTAATATAGGTGTTGGGTGGTTTTTTTGCTTTTTTACTATTCCGTTGTTGTAGGTTGATAGTGGTTGGAAACCACAATTTACTGTGGGCTTCTAATATGCCAGTTGCACAGTCCAGGAGGTGTCCACTTGGATCTCTGTATGGCAATACAATTATTTGTCAAATGTATGAATTTTAAGAGTGATAAAATATTTTGGTAAATTACCTCAATTTGATGTCCTAAGGCTTAACTACCTAAGTTTTTAGCCAGTATTATTTTTCTGAATTGTGTAAGTTATCAATGAATAATGTTGGATTTGTTTATTGCAGTAAATCTGAGTTACAAGTTTATATGCAAATAAGTGGATTATTTTCCTCTCCTACATGTCTTCTGTCCATTAAGACAACACTATTTCAGGCTACAGGTTTATAGACTTCCCTCCTACTGACAATTTCTTAATTAAAGTTAATCTCATAGGTTATCCATTTTGTTTTTCTTCTTTTTTTTTCCCTGTTAACATTGGTTACCACTGTCATAATAGGATCCAAAATAACCTATAGAATTTTAACAGCCAGGCCACAGGTTGAAATTTGGCTGTCTTGTTTTTTATTTGCTTTTTAACTGTAATTTCATTACTTAAATAGCATACACTGTGTGATTTGTAGTGCTATCAACTGTTTAATTGCTGCTTTTCCCTTAG
>NW_010332287.1:11094-25839 GCF_000700745.2 Antrostomus carolinensis
GTAGGTGTGTCACTGATGAAATACATATTTTTGTGGTTGAAAATAAGGGTTTTAAAAATGTCTATATGTGTATGTATATATATTACTATTTTTCTAATCACTAGGCTGAAAAGTACTACCAGCAAAAATGCTTGAAACACAGTCATTTTCCTGTTCTTCTAAGGACAGTAATGAGCCATCCCAAGGTATGTCAAATATGTCTTCTATTATACAGTTTTCAAATAGTTTAATGAAGGGCTTAAATTTAAGACATAAGAAATGGTATTTTGTATTTGTAATATTATATAACACTAGTCCCCTTTCTTGGTTCTTATCTGTCATGCTGCTTGAAAAACCTTTATAGAAATGATGCATTTGTAGACTTTGGATGTCAGTCATTTGCTTACTGGTGTCACGCTATCCTCTAATGACAGTTCAGTTTTCTATCTGAAAACATAATTGGCTGTATTTCAATTGTAATTTAAATTTAATTTTTAGATTAAAAAAAATGATGAGTAATTCCACTTTCTCACTAAGTTATAGTTCTATCTTGCTTTTACAAAGGGCTTAGAAGACTTGCATGTAAAAATGTTTGCATTTACCAAGGAAGACCAAGTCAGTAAGAGAGTAATCTTTTTTTATTGAAGCTGTTCAAGAATTTCAAATTTTTTTAAAATGTCAACGTTGTTAGTTGCATTAGTGATGTAAAGAAAATAAACATAATTTTTACAACTTTGATGTTTCAATTTAGTAAAATGTAAGAATAATAACATTAGAAAGAACTAAGTGAAATTAAAGTAATGTATATGTCAAATTCTGAATTTCTGTGTTGTGCTTCAGAGTACAAGATACAAAGCCTATGTATGCTTTGTTAGGATTGTGCCATGTAGGCATCCTGTGAAGGTTTCTGGCTCTAGAAACAGGCACAGCAAGATCCTATGAAATATCTATTTTATATCTATTTTAATGGGCTGTCTTTTAAAACAAAATTTTGCAGACCATCTTTTCCTTTCCAGTAAGGCTGTTTGTGATAAACTAAAGTTTAAAGAGCCTCAGCTAACCTATAGGCTTTTAATGTTTTAGGCTGATGCTTTAATTAAGACACACTAAGATACTATTATTAAAAAAAAAAACAACCCAAACAAAACAAAATGACTCCACAGACTGTATATGAAGGTTGTCTGGTTGTATTTTACAGTTTAATTCCTATTACTGTTATTTTTAGTTCATCTCCAAGGTACATTAAAGCATGGTATCCTCTTGAACGTAATTAGGTTAATGTTTCATGTTTGTAGGACAGCTTTTTAGACTTTTTAATAGCCATACTGGTAGGTAGGTTTCAGTGTCTTGTTCTGGTTCCTGACACCTTTCATTAGTGACCTCTGCAGTCAGATTCCCATTCTGTGTATTAATTCAATAATTATCATTCAATAATGTGCCATAGTATCATTTATGTATGTGGTTATTAGGCTAACAGAGGTTAAAGAATATAATTGTGAAATTCACATATTCTCATAAAACAGTTAATTTATATCATGTAGCTTTAAATTCCCAGCACTGGAACTACTGTTCTGGAAATTAATCTCTTCATAAGGTTGAAGCAAACATTTTCTGGAACTAAGTGTTGTATATATAAGAGTAGTCTAAGCTTTCCTCTAATGTCCTGTGACCTTTCCTGTTTTCCTCTGAGCATTTCTGTAGTAGCTACCACCTTTGCCTTTTTGGGTTCTGATACTATTTTTTCTGTTTCAACAAAATCCTTGCTGAGGACTAGCATAAAATTACCAAACTCGATTCATTTGGGATTAATTATGTAAAATTAATTATAGCAAATTATATTTTGATCCTTGTCCCCTTTGTCATATTTCATCTCTTTGAAGTTATTCCTTCATATTCTTCAAGCATTTTTTGAATCTCTCACCTTGTATTTGAGATTGTGTTAAAAAAGGAGAAACATTCTGTGCAAAAAGTGTGCATAGTAATAGGTGTAGCTCTTACATTCTCTTAGTCAATTTCAGGACCAAAGATGACCAAGTTCCAAATTAAAAGAGGAAAATCAGGTATGAGAAAGTCTGATATCAGCCCACAGTTGAAGTTTAGCAACCTCCTGTTTTCTCTTTCTTTCTCCAGATCAGAATGAGCAGATCATCACAAAGCAGCGTAGCTGTGCTTCTGTAAATACTCCATTACCGTGTATTAACAAAGCTATTCATCACATTCAAGAGTTAGAATTAAAGATGGAGAAATACTTTCAACAGGTATGTTTATGGTTGAAAGTAGCCAAGTGCTTTTTATCTTTATAGGAACAAGTATGCTTTTAAATAAGATAACTATGTTGATTTTTCTAAAAAATTAACTTCATGTCATATATACTCTCCAAAATAGTGCCCAGGAGGTTCACTTACTAGTCATGATGTGTTTTTCATCTACTTAACAGTTTTGGCAAATCAAACTATCTTATTAAAATGAATATACAACAATATCATAATGTAATGTCAATATATCATAAAGATTAGTAAATTCATAAATGATGATTCATATGCACACAGAGTCAAGTTGCTTCAATGATATCAATTGGCTGCGAAATAGTTTTTGATACTGATCTTGAGTAGATAGTCAAATTGAGCTACGTGCCATTTTCTATCATTTGTAGTAAGCAGTGCTTTTTCCTGACAATTAACAATTCCTTGATTAAAAAGTTTCTTTGCTCTCAAATTGAGAGACATGAATTTGAAAATGTTACGGTTCTTTCTGTAGCAGTACATGATGTTTTCCTAGCCTATATAGATTTTGTGTGAATAGAAACAAGAATAAGGAGAAACTAAAAAAATGAGTAGGTAGATGAAGAAAGAATGCAATATATACCGTTTCAAAGTATAATAAAATCTTCCCATTAACTTCTTTGAGAACATTATTATTATCATTTAAATAATTCACTTTTACTGGAGAAGTGTTTTCCAAATGTTAATAAATTTTGCATATGTCTGCACTGCAGTAAGAAGATCTGATTGCTGCTGGTACAGTCAAGTTATATTTAAATAATTTATCTCAAACACCGACAATAATGTCGTCACAGCAGTACATCAGGAAAACTATCTTAGATTGGTATTCCACAAATTCTGTTAAATAGTCTGCAGGGAGATTTCTGCAACTGCAGCATAAATACTAGAACAATCCAAGGTGCATGAACTACAGTCATATCTTTATTTACAATATAGACATTAGTTTGATAGGAAATTTTATATTGCCTCATTCACCTTTGTTTAAAATAGTGTGAGAACAGTGAAATTATTTTAAGGTCAAAATTTTGTCATCAATATACATGAATTAGATGGATAATCATTGACATGTCCAGGTGTTTATTCATTTTAATGTTACCTTAAATTGACTGTGTAAGTCTTGTGCCTATTTTCCACATTTCTTCCAAGTTCTGGTTACTTGATATTCAGAGATTCAAAATAGTCTGAGACCTCTAGATGGTGACATCATTATAACTATGAGTTAATGCTCTTAAAAATCAAATTGGGCATATACACTCAAATGACTATACTACAAATATAGGGAATTTGTATTTTACTTGTCTATATATGAATTTTTTTACACCTCTGCTAGTAAGTTAAGTATTACCAGCAATGTGTCCAGTTGACACAGAAAATCTCATATCCATACTGTTAAATTCTTACCCTCCAAAACAGTATAGATGTTATGTGCACTGCTTTTGAGGAACGGTCCCTGACCTTTTCCAGTTCCTGAATTGTGCTTGGAAATGGTTTAGGAATGGTTGGGGAATGTGGTAATCCCCCTTGAGATTAAAAGCAAAGTACAGAGGTTAAGAGTTAAAATAGAATTAATAGTATTAAGGGATTTAAAAAAAAATATTCTACAAAATTGAGTAATACATAATATGCATGTTCAAAAACTGGGTTTTATTACCAACCATTTGGAGATGCACGGTTTTTAGGAATTTAAAAACTTTGTAATTATTTTAAAATGTTAAAAAGCATTCATCTGGATGTACACAAATTAGATCCTCTTATGGTACAAAATTCAGTGGCCTGTTATGCTTTTTGTTAGAAAACAGAAAAAGCATATAACATCTGAGATGTATAATGGAGTTTATGTTTGCTTTTGCAGTATGATTATGTTCTTAAGGAGGAGAAAATACCATGGTAAGAATTACGCATACAAAATAATGCGTGTGTTTGAATGTCAGGTAATTATTTGCTGAGATGTTAGTCTGGCTATAAAGTCTGGTCTGAGAACTGTTGAGTTTACCAAGTTCTTCAGTAACGTAGAATGCACCTAAAATAAACATTCATAGTGTCTGCACGGTTTAGTTACTTCAGAAGACAAACTGTCTTTATGGAGAATTTCTTATATCTTTCTTACTCAGTGTTTATTTTTCGAACATTAAAGATGATTGCATGTCTGAGGACCCTCTTAAGGGATGGATTTGTGTTGGTGACAGTTGTTCAGTTATTGATACTTCTGAAATTGTATCAGTTGTTGCAGTTGTCTCAAGTACCTAAATATGAGTAAAGGTCCTTATTTTAAGCTCTCGTTGTTTCAAGTTTTAGGTTATAACACGATGTAAAAGCATTCTGGATGTTTCTGCCTACTTTGCTCTTTGTGAAGTTCTCTGAATACTGTGCACAATATTCTGAATTTGCACAGAGAGTCAAATTTACTTTCATTTTGGATTGGCTAGACACAGGGAGAGGACAAGTAATTAAATATGGAGTTAGAAAAAAGTTTGAATGAAACAACCATTTGTTCATCACATGCTGTAATAAGATGGGGGGAAAAAACCAAGTTTTTTTCATTTTTTTCTTTCCCAGTTTTCCCCTACTGCATACTGTTAAGATTCATAGTAAATGCATGATTTTTGTGTTTTCAGTGTAATTTGACAGCTACTTATATTAAGCTAAAAAAATTGTGTGTTTGTGTGACAAAATTGCCTTGAATCAGACTATTGTGTTTGCAACTATGTATCTTTAAAATTAGGGAGCAAGCGAAATGCTTGTTAGAATCAAAACAGAACATAATTCCTAAATTAAAAATAAGAAGTTGAAGAATTGCTTTTTCTAGATGTTTGCACTGGAGATATCTAGAATATATACAAAGCTATTAAAGACTATAAATATAAAATGTTTTTTTAAAACACAAAACTCATGCAGTTTTTTTCTAAATTTTACATATTGGCTGCATGTGTTTTGAAATACACTAAAGAACTCAGACTTTTCCTAAGCTTAGGATACAATACAGATGTATTTCAAAGCCAAGTACTCAGAAAGTACACAAAATAAGTCTGAATGTGTAACTTTAAATTGAGTTATTCATGATATAGGCTTCTTTATGATGTCGTTCTAGTTACAAAGATTAAAAGAGGAGTTTGAAGAGGAGAATGTATCTCATACACTGAGCTTCTTGTCCTGGTTGTTTTCCTCAACACACCCTGTATTTCTTTGTATGTTTTTACTTCATGTCAGACACATACTGAGTTATTTTGTGTTTGCCTACTTATCTAACTCCTGTTTATCACACTCCTGCTTCTATATCTAATCTGATATCTCTTCCATCACTAGGTCACAGTTTTCCCGTCCAATATCTTACTATTTTCCATTACTGCACAGGATTCTTTTTCTTTTCCTTGTACTTTAGATGTATTTTCCGTTGATCTAGGAAGCTCTAATAGTATTTCTTTTGGTCTGTTTTTGGTATAGGCTTTTTGTCTGTTATTTCTTCATGGAAAAGGAGCTTTTTTGTGGAGTTCTTCCAAACACATATGTTCACATTCTGCACGTATGTGAAATGTAATGCTGTGACTGCAGATTTTGTTTCATCTTAGCTGCATATGAAGGACCTGTGTGTGCTTTTTAAGCCACGCATGTGGGCATAAGCAGGTGGTGGTTATCCTTTGTCCCTTTGTTCTCAACTCCAGTAGGCTAATGAGTCTCTTAAGTTCACATGAGGGCCTTGATTTGCTTGTGTTCTTCTTTGACTACTTGTGTTACTTCTTTCCCCCTCTCACTTGCAGGTTAAATTTGTCCTGATCTCATTTTAACAAAGCCCTCCTCATCTCTGCTTTTGAGTCTTCCAGATTTCAAAAGCTTGTCTGTTGGAAACTGTTGAAGCCTTGTGCCTTGATCAGTTTTCCTTCTTATCTCTAAAAAAATACTTTTTCTTCGTTGTTGACCCTCAAGTCATGACTTCCCTTAAACTGATAAAACTAAAACTGTATCTAACCTGCAGTGGCAATGTATCTGTGTCTGCACAGATACAGCACTAAATGCTTCTGACACTTGGAAGAGTCCGGAAAGTATAGCATATATTGCTCCTGTGTGGAAAGATTAACAGCTTTTCTATAACAGTTTCTCTTTGGCATGTCCTTGGGTATGAGGACAAAAATTGAAGATCTGTCTAAGTACAAGATGTAAAGAAATCTGTCTTGTGTTTCTGTAGAGAAATATGAGAAAAGCCTTTATTTGGGACTTGTACAATTAATAATTTTTCTGTATGACTTACAGTGGTTTTTAACGATTATTCCATTTAACTAGCCAGCATTTAAATGCGTAACATTCAAGAAAGGAAGTTTTTACTTCATGAAAGTAATATTTATTTAACAATGCTAATTTAAATTCAGTCTAAAATTTTTTTGTAACAGCAGCTTTTATCTACAGGATAACAAAACAGGTCAGTGCTAAATCTATCGAAGACACATGGTTATCATTATCTGCTAAGTTGGATTTTAAAGAAGCTGATGTATCTTGTGAAGGTAAAACTATTTCATAATACTCAGTCTGAGTGGTAAAAGTTACATATCTTCATTTAATATATGCTTTGTATTTGTAATAATAGTTGTTTGTTGCCTGCTCTGTATCTTACGTAAATGATGTGAGTATTCTTTGAAATCTGTCTGTATCATCTGTCAAGCTGAAAGACACACATTTTAAATGTTGTATTAAGTACTATTAAATCATCCTGTTTGCAAGAAGATAATTTACATTTCTGTATTTAGATTCATACTGTATTTTAACCCATCTAGGATTTGAACCAGCTCAACTAGTTGTGTTGGTTGTTTGAAATTCTAGGGTTTTTTTTAAATTTAGTTTCTGTAAAACAAATAACTACTTTGCTGTTAAAGGGTATTCATAATGTACTCCCAATGTAGAGTTCTGTTTTTTACAGTTTACATCTTTATTCAGATGATATATTTTTTTTAATTGTTTTAAGTAGTACAGAGATTGTGTGCAATTTTTTTTTAAGCCAGTGTGTAACCTTTTAAGTACTAGTAGCCTGAAGTGATCCTGTCTGCAGTAAGTTGTGTGATAAAATTTCTGTTGATGGGAGTGAAGCCAAAATTTCACTCTATATTTTAAGTAGTAGTCCTTCTTTTCAATGCTTGCACTTTTTAATCAAGTAATTTAGGGAATTATTGACTATGGTATCAAAAAGGAAATGTCTTGGATTCTTCAGCTTATGTAATTCCCATTTTTTTGTAGATCAAGACAATGGATTATGACCTCAAAGAATCTTTTATCAGAACAAATAACTGATACATTTTTGATAGCCAGATTTCACAGAATGAAATGTTGGTGATTTGTGTGTGTCATGAGTAAAACAGTGCTGTTGGGATATTACAATGAATATTCTTAGAACTCCAAAATTTTTAATGAAGTCATTGATACTTCCTTAGGAAAAGAAAATTAAATAAGTATTCTCTAAAAAACTGAGGTAATTAGGAACTTGTACTATTATTTGGATGATTACTTACCTAATCAACAAGGTAAGGATGAAAATTTTGTACCATCTATATTAATACATTTTGTTCCATTCTGCATTGGAAATAGGCCAGAGGAAAATGCTATTGAATGTGAAAGTTCTGTTTGTTACCAGTTGCTCTTGCTTTGAGATATGTGAAGAGGCTAGCTTTGTATTGAGAAAGAAACTGGAATAAAGAGTGTATGTTTAAGCTTTCATAAGAAATAATTATAATGCATTTTTAAAGACAGCAATGTAACCAATTGTGCTTACTGTGATATGTGTGAACAGGCCAACTTTGTGTTGAGATTGAAGCTTGAATTAAGTGCATATGATTAAGCTTTCATAAAGAAATATTTTTTAATGTATTTTTAAAGATGGCAAGACATTAACCTTGAAACAGGAAACAGAAGCTTTGCTACTGGAAGTTACTGAGCTAATTAAGCGGCTGGAGGCTGATCGTGAGGAGGCAGAAAAAGCTTTGGAGTTGGAGAAACAGCGAAGAAAAAAGCTTGCCATGAAAATTGATTCTATGTCACTTTGGAAGCTTCAGCAACTCCCCGCAGCTGTGCAAAAAGGTATTGGTGTTGAAACTAAGAATATTTGTTACTTTTTAGTTAAGCTCATTACCAAGCATAAGAATCAGGATATCACTACAGTTGTGCTTACTGTAAGTAACTAGGAAGTGAAGTGGCGTGTAGGGGGAATGTTCCATTTGAACATGCAGCCCAGCACAGGCAATCCGGGTGCCAGGAGGAGCTGTGCTTCAGTACTGATCAGTTCTGAAGCAGCTCAAACTCCCTCATACGCTGCTAATATCTTTTTCAGTTGGGTATAGCGAGCTTTGGATCCTTTGTATCCCCAACTCCAAAACCCCAGGGGCTGACCTTGAGTCTCTCCTGGAGCTTTCTGACAGAGACTCCAGGTAGGTCCATTCGCCCTGGTGTTCCAGATAAAAACCAGGACATAAGGTGTTACCAGTTTGCAGAGACTGCTTTCTTTAAAAGCGGCTGCCTCTGAAGGACAATTTATGATGCCCTGAAAATAGGAAGAGATTGAATAAAGAATCAGAATTAAAATTCATTGACAGGTTAGAAACTGCTTTTGGGAGAAGATTCACTAGCAATAGAAAGGTCAGTTTTACAGAAGCAAAGATCTGCGAGAAGGTTGATCATATAATCATTCTTCAGCACAGTAGTTCAGGATTTAAGCTTTTTGATGTATTTACAGTGATGCAGCTGTAAATAATTTTGGTGTGTTGCTTATACATTCCTATTGCTTTTACTTTACTGTTTAGCATTCTCTATAAATATCAACAGTTTGGAATACTGGAATATATATAACACATTTTCAACTCTTAATATATGCAATTATACAGTTGTTTGTTTTTGTTTTTGTTTTTTTTTAAAAAAGGGGGCAAAATAAACCAGCATGAAGTTTGGCTGTGAATATTAACCAGCTCTCTCCTGTGATTTACCAGTGGGCTATGTCAGTATGACATTGTGTCCTTGGAGTACATTTGTAATTTTCAGGATTATAACTTTTCATAGTATTATCTATAAGACAAAAATTATGCTAAAATAGAATTGAGGATAAAGGGAGAAGACCCTCAGGGATGTTGTAATTATCCTTAATCTAAGTATTACAAACCCAGGAGATTCTTAAAGAGTATGCATGACCCATTCAGACTAGACACCGAATCCTGTTATTTCATCAGACTTCCCTTAATTTCCATTGTTGATAGCTCCTGCTGCATCTACATCCTGTAGCACACTCAGGTAATTGCAGTGACATAACCTATCTTCAGAAATTACCTTCTCTGAAATATAACAAAAATCCAATGTAAAACACATTTTATTAATCTTAGGTATTGCTTTGTATGATGTAGAAAAGCCACTTGTTCATACAATGTCTCTTTAACTTTTTGTAGCAATGACATAATAATTTTGTAAATTTGTGATTTATGTCTTGTTAACACAGCAAAATTTATCAACTGTTAAGGGTTTGCATTGAATATTCCAGAGCTACTTCTCAGAGCTAGAGAGCCTTTATTTCTCAGTAAAATGTGCTTCTCTCTCAAATTTATGGCAGCATTTACTGCTCTTGAGATATTTTCTGATTTTTTTCTTATCTGAAAATCTTACTTTACTTTCCCTAGTTTTGTATCAATAACCTTTCTATATAGAACATCAGTTGCTGCAGGACACCATTTCTAATAAGTGATTTCTTAGCAAAATAAAATATATGTTGTCAGTCAGCAACCAGTGGTCTGGTCATGTATTTTCTGTAAAGACCCATAGGAAATTGATGCCAAAGCCAGAAGAGTAAATGCAACAAATTAAATTGAATGAACACTGGCATACTTCTGTGTAGCAACACAAATATATTTTGTTTGTTGTCTTTGAGTTTGTATCTTTAGTTTAGCTTTCTTCAAGCCACGCTTAGTTCAGGAGGTGTCCCTGAACTGAAAATAGTTGGCATATGAAGAGGATGTGGGATTTGTGTTTTTCCTATTCTTCCTCTGCATCCACATATGTCTGTGGCTGGAGACTAGGAAGCTCAGTAGAACTGTTCTTCTGTTACAATAGACTCCTCTAGATATGCCTTAAGGGTAGAAATTTTAATTTCCTTAATAAAAACAAAACCACCCCTCACTTTGAAGATTCTATTGAGTTACATATCAGGATTATTAAGTACGAATTTAAAAACAGCTCCATTGCTCATGCAATATTTGGTGATGTCTTTTGTAACCGATGTCCTCTTTTCACCTTCAAAGTAGTTTACAGCGAAGTTTTGCAAGTCTTCTAGTTAGTGTTGAAACAATGTATTAGCTAATCTCACGAGATATTCAAGATGTCACTCAGATACTCACATTTTTTATACTAATTATCTTTATAACAGAATATGAAATGTGTATTCAAGATACCTTGGAGCTGCAATGGCATTTTGATTGTAAAAGCCGTAAGCTGCAACAGGTACAAAGCCAAATACTTAAGACACAAGCAGCCAACAGAGAGATTCAGGAGGATATAGACTTCATGAAGAAACACAGCCCTCTGCTGGAAGAAAAGCTGAATCTAGAGGGTGAAGCTGTGAAGGATGTGTTACTGGCTTATGAAAAGGTAAATGCAAACAAATGAAGATCTTTTAGAACCTTTCCACTACATAGGTGCGTACCCTTCTAGAGAACAGCAGTCTCTTGGAAGTACTGAAGTCTGTTTTAAATTTTGTACACAAAGACTGTGAATTGTGTACCAATACCGCTACATACAGGCACTCAGTGCAGATAGAATCCAGGGAGGATAATGCTGTTGGCCTTCAATAAATGTCTCTTAGGCATATGTGGAATGTAATTCTAACTTTGTAAGTTGATTTTATGTGGGATTTTTCACAGGAAAGGTATAAGGCACGTATCTAATATATGCATAGATTCTTAGATTTCTCACAGGCATCAGTGTTTGTTCTGGAATAAGGAGATGTTAGAAGCTGTCAAAAAATGTTTGTAAGATTTAATTAAAGTGCTGATTTACATTTTTCCTAATTTATTTGTTGATCGTATTTGTTGATAATAATTTATGATTAGTTGATAATAAATGCCTAATGGGGATAATGTCAGGCTGTATAATCAAAGTGTAGTAAAGTCATAGGTGGGTTAAAATTGATGTCTAAAAAGGGAGGGATACTGTGCTACTATAGATTTTAGTACTAATAATTATGTTTTCTATATATTTTCTATAGTAACTTTTAAATACAAATCCAGAGATTGATCTTGTATTTACAGTTTTAAAATGGTCTTTTGTTTGTAAATTATTCTAAATAAATATTTATTCTGATTTGTTTCAGTTTGAAGTTCTCATATTTTGAGGACTCAACAGTCATGTCAAAATACGTCTAGAATTGAAGAGTTAATTGCCTATTGCACAAATAATATGAGAATTATCATGAATTAGTTCTGAAATAGCTCACAATTCTACCAGTGTTATGAGATACATTCAAATAAAAACAAAATAAATAATACAAAATAAATTAAAATTAAGTTGTTTACTTTGCTTTTTATTTTGTATCCTTTTTTCTTGTTACTATCTTAGAATATATTGTATGCAGTTAAAATATTGAGGTGTGCTAAAATACAACTCAGGAATTAGACTTAAAGATTTTTTTCCTGAAGAATATTTTAAATAAATCCTTTTTTTTCAGAGGGCTTTTTTTCTTTCTTTCTTTCTTTCTTTCTTTCCAAAAAGTGACACTGCATATCATAAGAAGATAGATTTGGTGTTACTGTAACTTATTTATATATTTCATTTCAACAAGATTTCTAGTTGCCCAATAAAATACTTATGACTTTCATTGTGCTCTATTTTATATGCTGTTTGTTACTCAGGTTTGGTTTTTCCTCCTGTAGCCTTAAAAAAGCAACTGATACTTCATTTTGTTTACAATTAAAACAATTATTTAATTTTGAATTTCTGTCTTTTAATGTCCAGAGTTCTAGTTGGCATAGTGAAGTGCTAGATTATAACAAAGATTTATATCATGTTATTTGTTTATATTTGTAATATTTTAAAAAGCTGAACCAGCAGACGTCCATACCTCTATTTGAGAGTTGTTAGGAACTGAATATCCCAATACTATTTATAACATTGAAAATTGTGTTCATTGTTTGCATTGTCTCAGACCCCTCTTTTACATAGGTGACGGTTGGTCTTGCACGTTCTGTAGGAGATGTTTAAGTAATGATTCTGTGAGATTACTGAGTGAAACCTCAGTGGCTTCTTTTAACATTATTTCTTTCTTTCTGCTCCAGAGGTCACTATCTTCCCATGGAAGTAGCCACCTTTCCACAATAACTTCAAAGTTTTGTAAGAGTGAAAGCACTCTAGCTACCATTTATTTATGTTATACAATTTTGCAAAACACATTCTGTTGTCTTTTGCTAGGATTGTATCTATTGTAGACCATGCAGAATTTGTTAAGTTGTATGAAATCACAAAGTACTACTTCAGCTTTAAACTTCAATTTTTAAGCTGCAAAGAATCATACAAATCTTGAATTTTTTTTTTTAACATTATGTATGATTTTTATATAACTTATTTCAGAAAACTTGTTTTATTTTCTTAGACATCAAAAATATACAGTGATGTTTGTTGTGAACTCATGGAAATCCAAAATACAATGAAAAAAATTGATGAAGAATCTGAAAAGAAGATAAAATATATGTGTGAGAAAATTAAATATGCTGAGGCGCTATTGAATCAATACAAGTAAGAGCTATTCAATATGGTATTATAGTGTCCTGTTAGTTTTAATAGAAAATTTGCTTTTAGAAGTATTTTTAAATTCTGATTTTTGTAAAATTAAAATTACTAGAGTTATACATAAGAAGTGTTTGCCTTGTTTGTCTTAGCTTACGTTAGCAGAATAAGGAAGGGATGATGTCCAGAAATATACCCAAGTGGATAGTTCATGAATTGACTCCTGAAGCGTGCCATTTTTACCTTATTTTACTTACGTATGAATTTTTAATCCCTTTGACAGAACTGTTTGCTATCATTCTTATAGCTGCACAAATTACTGGCATTGAACATCAGCACTTATCATAGTACCATAGTTACAATTATAACTTAATTTTGAACTTGCATATTAACCGGAACAATTCTAGCCAACAATACATACTTTTGAAGCTATGGAAATACCTTATCTTTCTTTTTTTAGCAAGAAACCAAACTTTATTGGGTTGCAAAGTAACTTCTGTATGGCAATGACTTATGTTGCATTTTCCTTACTGTAACCTCTTGTCTGGCTATTAACCCCTGAATTATCAAGTAGAGCTATAGTAACAGTAGGGCACCACTAAGGGCCAGTCACTGACAAGTAATCTCTCCTTTCTGTCACTGAACATACAAAGAGTCAGCACCAAGAATAACTATGCCAAAGAACAAGAATGCCAAGTACTTTCATGTTTTGTAGGAGGTTGCACTTTGCTGCATATGCCTGTGGCTAGCTGCCAGGTTTTATCTGGCAATGTAGCAAGTGACACAGTGGCTCTTTTTCACTTGAGATGAGGAAAACTTATAGATCTAGTTGAAAGACATCAGTAAATATTCGAGATAACCTTACTGGCAGTAACAGATGTTTCCGTATCGCAGCTGTGTGACAGCAACTGTTCTTCAAATATCCAATATTTCAAAAACAGTGCATGGCAATTATGAAGTATATGCATCTTGTAGTAAGTCATCAGATTTGATCTATCCTATTCATTCAGAACTACCTAGATTCTATATGCCAGTTGTGCTATGTACTACCTGAGCTGGGACAGCATGTACTGTTTTGGTATTCCAGAGAGTTGATGTTAGAAAGTGCCTGATGTACAGTAGTGGATGTAAACCTGTCCTGCTCACTAATGCTTCATTCAAGGCAGCCAGACTGATGCTAATGGTTGAGACGTACATGCAAACTCTTGTCCTTGGTAACCTAATTTCAGTAGGTGTTAATTTCCCATCCAGCAAAACTATTGCCAGGTACTGTACCATCTAACTCCTGTTTCTTTTCAAAGATCATTCTCATGAGAATACACTATAGAGTTGGCCTCATCAGTTTACCTAAGGAGCAACTACAGAGCTGAAGAGAAGTTTCTAGATACAGAATTTCTTAATTTTTAAAGAAATTAGGGCTTTAGAAGGGTGTCTGTTATCTAAGATATGTGTCCCATCTCAAGTTATTGCCATATCTCTTCTACAATCATTCTGTCTCTTCAAAATTAAGAAACTTCAGTTCTCTTAGTGCAGGATGTCTCTTTCTGTACACCTATCCATTCATCTTGCAGGAAGTACTGTGAGCACTAAATAATCTCTGATCATTTTTAGGGGAGAATTATATTTATTGGACTAACAGTGAAATTTAGACTTCACAAAGTTCCTGGCAGTAGCATTAAGTTCCTTGAAGAGACAGACCATCTTTTTCTGCTAGGTAACTGGGTGAGTCTAGAATGCTGTGACAGTCTTTCCC
>NW_010332287.1:25852-44019 GCF_000700745.2 Antrostomus carolinensis
TGCTTTCAAATATGATTGTGAACTACAGGAGCTACTCTTCACACCAACACAGATGCAGTATTTGTAAGAGCTGTTATGCAATTCTGCTCAGTGAAAGCCTATTTGCCAGAGATGGTTCTTACCTGGATGTATCTAAAAATCTTATGCCACTTGTCAACCCATCTTTGTGAAGAAAACATCAGTCTCTAGAAATTGTTACTAACATAAATAAACTTTGTTATTTTGCATGTTTACAGGCCCCCAGCACCCTGCCAGACTTTCTAAAAAGACAGAAAGTAAGCAATTATGAATAGCTTATTGGCATGGTATAACCCGAGTAGGCAGCTGAGCCCCACGCAGCTGCTCACTCACTCCCCTCAAGCAGGATGGGGTGGAAAATGAGAAGGGTAAAAGTGCAAAAACTCATGGGTTGAGATAAGGATGGTTTAATAGGTAAAGCGAAAGCTGCTTGTGCAAGCAAAACAAATCAGGGAATTCGTTCAGTACTTCCCATCCACAGGCAGGTGTTCAGCCATCTCCAGGAAGCAGAGCTCCATCGCTGGTAACAGTTACTTGGGAAGACCAATGCCGGAACTCCAAATGATGATCACCTTCCTCCCTGCAGTTTTTATTGCTGAGCATGATAGGACATGTCCCTCTTTAGGACAAGAGGGGATGGCCTTAAGATGCGCCAAGGGAGGTGTAGGTTGGATATTAGGTAAAAATTATTCACTGAAAGGGTTGTCAAGTAGTGGAACAGGCTGCCCATGGAAGTGGTGGAGTCACCACACTTGGAGGTATTTAAAGGACGTGTAGATGTGGTACTTGGGGACATGCTTTAGTGGTGAACTTGGTAATGCTAGGTTTACAGTTGGACTACATGATCAAAATGGTCTTTTCCAACCAAACTATTCTATGATTCTATGATGTCATATTGCATGGAATATCTCTTTGGCCAGTTGCAATCAGCTGCCCCAGCTGTGTCCCCTTCCAACCTCTTGTGCACCCCCGTCTGCTCATTGTTGGGGCAGTCTGAGGAGCAGAAAGGCCTTGACTCTATGTGAGCACTACTCAGCAACAGCTAAAACATCCCTGTGTTACCAACACTGTTTCTAGCACAAATCCAAAACGTAGCCCCATATAAGCTGCTATGAAGAAAATTAACTCTATTCCAGCCAAAACCAGTATACTTGTATACAAGCTCAATGTAATTGCTGCATCCTGTCAGTGAAGTATCTTTTATAGGCTTGTCTACCATGGAGGCCAATACCAAATCGTCAACTGAGTAGTTGTGAGAGGTTAGAGTAGTACTGTGAGTGACCCTTTTTGTTTGATGTACCAAATAGAAAGAATTGTTATACTTTTTAACATATATATAAACTGTTTTAGTAATATGTGATAGAATAAAGCAAGGCACACAGTAAAATTTGGGAGTAAGGTATTTTAGTACCCTCTGTGAAGGGACCCACTCTCAGAGGGACTTAAAGAAGAGGTCATAGCTGCTGTAGCTGTTTTCTGTTGGTTTTAAATTTTATTTTAATTTCTTTGTTGAAGAAATGATTGGAATTGATGTGTGGTTGTTTTGCTTACTGCCATGGTGCTCAGTAGGCCATGGTAGAGAACTGCATCTGATAAAAATAATGGGGATTGGTTGTTTCATGTCCAGTTTCTGATTATAACATCTTGGCAACTTTACTTTGAAAACTGATTAGTGCTCAGGAACTTGAAACACCTTTTTCAGTCCCACAGAAAGAGTACTTACTGCCTGCCTCAGAATCTTACGAGTTGTTCAGCCTGCAGCACAAAGTAACACTGACTTTTGCAAAAAAAAAAAAAAAAAAAAAAAAAGCACTCTTACAGTGTATTTTTGAGACTCTTACAGTGTATTTTTGAGTAGATATCAACCTCAGGAAATTATTACTTTGGCTAATATGACTGGTGTTTTTGATGTCTGCTATCCAGGGAGACCTGTGGTTGCCAGTCACCTAGAGCAGAAACCTTACTGACACATTCTTGAAGAAAGGAAGGTTCCTTAAATGCAGTGTTCCTGTTTCTTTAAGATACCATATCACTGTGAATCTCTTTGCCATTGGCACTAAACTGAAGAATTGAAGAAGGATCATAGCTCTTCCTGTAATATGTTCATACTTTATTATGGGAGCAGGAGGCATCCTGGCTAACTTGAATTTACTCAAATGATGTTGCTGCTTGAGAAGTTCCAGTCTTGCACTCCTAAAGTATCTGTGCACTTGTAATAACATCCAAACTGCCTATGTCTGAGTAAGGATCAGCCAGTGAAGGATTAAAAGAACTTGTTTTTCTGTAAGATGGATAGCTTAGCAGTGCTAGAGAAATGTGTCTCTGACTTGTTTCTTTTGTCAGCATGTCTGACTTTTTTGATTCTAACCTTTACAGTGAATTTCTTGGTCTTGTTTTTCTTAAATTCAGGATAATTTTGACACAATATTAGAGGTATTTATGCTAATTATATTTCATTACCTCTAAGATTAAAAAGATTCAGTCAACATGTTTATGTGTAGTTAAATAAGTCTAACTTTTTTCATTTCAGAGCCTAGTTTGCAATCTGGAAAGAATATTAGTGTATGAAAATAAAAATTGTGGTCAGAAATATAGCTAAAACTCAAGTAGTTTATTATACAAAACCTGAGACCAGGATTCTGTAATACCAACACTTGTGAAAACTGGAATGACTCTGGAAATTGCCATGCGATTCTCCAGTTAAAGTCACTACGTGTGTCCGGATAAAGGAAGAAGTGTGTAAAGAGTAGGAGATAATGCTTACTTTTGATGAATATAAGCCTGTGAATGCAAGCTTCACAATGTCTTCACAATGTTTGGAATTTTAATTGTAGTTTAAATATGTATATAGATTATTTGATCAAATGCACATTAGCTCCTCTGTGGGTTCTAGCTGAGAGAAATCAGACAGTGCAGACCCTGATTCTGTAACTGGTAAAGTTCATCTTGATTTTAATTATGGGAAAGATCAGGTCCTGAGTAAGAAGTATTACAAAAATGTAGTGTGATTTATTACTGTGTGTTCAGATACTCTGCAAATCAATTTAATGTTTCAGTGGCCTATTTAGCATTCTGCCAACTTGTTTGAACTGCTGGCTGCTGGCAAGCATTGTTAGCAGTGGTTATAGTGATCCATTGCTGGAAGTGATTTTATCATGTAATACCAGAATAAATAATGGTAGAAGTATATACTTTTTTTTTTAACACTTTTCTTGCTTATAGCTGCTATTAAACTTTATTCTGTATCAATTCATATTTACAAAGTGTGGTCAGCAATGATTTGTTTTTCTCTTTTAGGCAAATTACTGTAGTTTGGGAGTCTAAACCTTAAGAGATATGCGGTGATAAATATTACTGTGTATTGTGATCCTTCTTCACTAGCCTATATCCTCTGACTTTGGATTTTTACTTTGTTCTTTCTTCCTATCTATTTTCTAAAGCAACTTCCATTATTTTCTATGTGCTTTCAAAAGACTTCCATATTTTATGACCTTTCCAGGATGTCCTCTGACTCCTTTTCACTTCTGTGATATACTTCTCTGAAATGGGTTGAAAGGTAATGCAAACAGTATTCCAAATTAAGCCACGTCAATGACTTTTACGGGAACTTGTTACTCTCATTTTTTATTCTAACGGTTTTCATCCTATCTTTTACTTAATCTAACAGCTTCTTAGCTTCTTTAACTGTGCTAAATGCTGAGTAGACTTTCCGAGTGTTTACAAAAATTTGTGCATGTCTTTCTCGATTTTCTGCAGTTAATTTGGAATTTTAGGGTGTATTGATTACTTAATCTCTCTGATCTTACACTTCTTTTGAATTTGGACACTAAATGATACGTGCTGTTGTGTTCTCCAGTTAGGTAGTTTGTCTTGAAATTTTTCTTAGTTTCTTAGTTCTTTTTGGCCTTGCCTATTGTAATCACATTATATTCAGACTTTTAATTTCAATACTCCTTGCCCTTTCAGATCATTTGTAAATATATCAAAGCAACAGAGATGAGATTTTGAGGTACTATGCTGTTGACCTATTCTTTGAATTAAAATTGATCGTTTAATCTTACTTCTGCATTTTTCATTATTTTAAAAATTTTTCATCTCGCCTTCCAGTTACTTCACTTTTTGATAGTTTTTATGCAGGATTTTCTTCAGTTCCCTTTAGAATGCTGTCCCTGCATCACAGCTGTCAGCTTGCTTAGCAGTTGTAGGGCAGTGTGGGCAGTTTTCCTCTTTTGTTTTTGTAGTCTTGGTGGAAATCAAGGCTCTTAAATTTGTTTCATGTAAAAAAAGGAAAGTGTGGTGTTTTCCTATAACAAGCCTTTGTTCTGAGGTGCATTAAAATTGCTTTACAGGAACTGTTTGTTCTTTTGAGACAAGTTATAATGGAAGTAAAATCTTCATGATAATGGCAATAGGTAGCTAATACCAGAAATTCATCACCTGTACTGATAGAAATATATAATGTATGCTTTCTGTTTCACCTGGTTAAGTGATTTCCTTCTCATACCACATGACAGTGATGTAGAGTGTTGTGCACCTTGCAACCTGTTTTGTTTGTGTGAATGTAAATTAATCTAAAACTGCTAATGAAGAAAGTGTTTTTAGGAATATCAACATTTATGGGAAAAATTCAAGTAGAAGACTTTTTCCTACCCCTTAGTGAAGAAATTAATTTTTTTTTTCCTACTGTATCATTTTTTTTTTTTCCCCTCAGCCATTTGCTAGACTGCTAATTAAAGTCATACTTACATTATAGAAGAAGTCAACCCTTCAGCTGCCATCTGAGGAGGACTAGAATAACATGTGGTATTAATAGGTGTGAGAAAGACAGATTTGTGATGGCACAGACTTGAAGACTGTTCTTCAGTTGATAGTCTTTTCTTTATGTTCAGTGCCATCAGTGAGAAAATGATGAAGATTGCATGAAACTCAAAATACTGAGGCTGGGGTGCATCACACAGCACAGTCTGTGATTTGTTTACACATATTTGCTGCAGCTGGTAGTACTGTATTTTTCCATGAGATTGCACTCAGAAAGTTGTAGCTGATAGGTAATATGAGAAGAAAATTACAATCTATGCCTGTTACATGTCTGTCATTAGTATAATTCCAAGTATCATTTATGTGTTTCTCATGGGAGGTGGGACCTAAGAAAGTAGAGATGTTTGAAGTGTTAGGTTTCATGCTTGTTGTGATAGTTTCATGGGGCTAGCCCTTGGCTAGCAGCCAACACAGCCGTTGACCCACTTTACGTGGGCCTCGCCCTGGGTGGCCGGCCAACCCAGCCGTTGACCCACTTCCCCCCCGCCCCCAGGGGACAGGGGAGGGGATTGGGGGACAAGGATAAGGAGACTCATAGACTGAGATAAGAACAATTTAATAATAGAAATAAAAACCCCCTTAAAATAATACTAATATTAAACTAGTAGTGATAATAATAACAGTAACAAAATATACAAATGGGTGACACACAGTGCAACTGCTCCCCACCCGCTGACCAAGCCCAGCCCGTTCCCAGATAATGATCCCGGAGGAGAGGCAATCCCAAACTGAAACCACAGTCCTGGAAGAGCGAGAGCCTGAGCGAAAGCCAGAGAGAGCTAAAAGAGGAAGAGACCCTCACTAATATAGTGGACATGACAGGATACGATATGGAATATCCCATTGGCATACTGAAATGCCAATTTAGCTTATTAATTTAAATATTCTTCGCCCCCTTAGATCTTGTGCTTGTGGACTAACAGAACACAAAGTCCTTCACTTCCAGCGAAAAAAATGCAACCACTGGTATGTTATCAGTGTCTCTCTCATAGCAAATCCCAGGCTGAAAGCAAAACACAGCGCTATTCCAGCTACTAAAATGTCTGTTCCCAGCTCTGTTCCAGCTAAAAACCAGGACACTTGTGTTATAAATATTCCATGACATTTGGAATGTCACTTTGCAAATAAGTCTTTTCTCCATCACTAGATGGAAATCTTGGAAGCAAATAAAGGAAGTGTCTATCAAATAATCTTGTAGGAATGGCTCTTCAATTAGTGATGAAATCTCTTCATTATTATTTTCTGTTGTTTTACTGTGTTTAAGTATGCAAAACTCACTCAGGTTTTATTTGGGTTGTAATGCAGCAGAGGTCTCTAAAATTCAACTACTGTTTGTCTTAGTTCTGCTGTGGTGGATTTATTTTGCCATTTAAGGCATGTTTTGGAATATATTCTTGACTATGATACTTCTCTGGGGAGCATGGGAGAACCTCCTCTTCTCTGCCTGCTGAAACAATAATAAAAATTTTGGAGAAGCACCAGCGGTCATTGTAAAATTTTAATCTGATATCCCTCTATTTCTTCTGCCTTTCACCAAATCCATTCTCATACACAGCTGTAACAAAAGGCCCATGCACAGTCTATAATGAGGCCTAACAGTGTCTTGTGGGAGTGTTTTCCTGATGATTGTTGTAGTTATTATTATCTCTTTCTGTAATTATGGCCAGTTTTTCTTCTCATAATGCTGATAAATCTGCTATTCGGAGTGCAAGTGAAGTCCTTATCCCCTCCTTTGACCTTGCCTACTGTCTGCAAGTTCATTTTTACATGAGGAATTGATGTCAGTAAAAAATTTTCTTCACAAATGACATATGCCCACGAGATGACAGTACAGTGGATTGATTAAGTGAAGATGGCTGTGAAGTACATTAAGCCACTAGCAGAGAAAGAAGTTGACTCCTATTTTGATTAATTAACGTGTGAGGTATGAAACAAAGTCTTGTGCTTAACTATACCAATACCTATTCAGAGGTCCAAGTAGAAGTTGTAATGTTGGCAGGCTGTTTAAGTGCAAGTGAACTGGTAGCATGAGTAGTTTGGATATCTGGCTGAAATTACATGAACCTGCCAGGGTAGCTATTTTGAAATTCTCTCATGTATACCTGTTCAAGAAACGTAGTAGAGAATAAAAATAAATCTTTACTAATTCGGATCTGCTTTACATTTTCCTTTATGGAGAGGGACTACCTTGGAATATTTCCAAATAGATGGATTCACTTTGTGTGTATTTCTATTAGGAATGAGTTAAAGCATTCTGAATTTATTTGGACCGAATACTGTATGAAGTTAAAAGAATCAGAGGAGAAGATTATAAAGGATGAAAAACACCTTGAGGAGTTAGTGAAGCAAAAAGCAGAAATCCAGGAAGATGTAAAATGTTGGAACAGCAAAGTGAGTCTTGAATATTTATAAACAAGCAAGTAAATTAGTATCTTTCATTGAAAAGTACATGAATGCCTGAATATTTTGTATGTTTAAGAGTTAAGATCCTCTGTAAAAGTAAAAATACAAGTACTGATTAAAAAATAAGAAGTGGTAGATTCTGTAGAACTCTCATGATCATTCTTCTGTTGTAATATTATTTTTCAGCTTTATTTATTAAAAAATATAATCATCTTACATTCCTTTAAGTGATCTGGATATTTTTAGCTATTGGATGCATATTTGCTTAATATTGCTTATCTTCTTAAATCATCTGGATGAAAGTGTGCACTTAGTGGGACAGCATGTGTCCTGTTGAGTTAGTAGATTTTTTGACCCGAGTTGGCACATGATGCACTCTTACAGCATGCAGAGTGATACTCTATTTTACTTAAAATTCCTCTGTTTTCTGCTATATCTGTCTAGCATTCGTTTTGAAATCTTGTTGTACTTGACAGTTTAAAATCTGAACTGAGTTCCTCACGCTGCCTGACAAGGAGTTTTCAATTAATTGACAGCTCCATATGTGGAACCAGTAGAAAATGCCTAAAATAGGATTTAAATGGCCACAACAGAACTTATTTTTTTGTAGGTATAAGTATGTATATATATGTGTATGTATATATGTATAAATAAAGTATGAAATTCATTCTCTTGTACATGCCCAGTACTGTTGTGGTTTGTGCATCTAGATAGCTAGGTCCTGCTGAGGATCCAGTGGAATCCAGAATCTAGGTGGAGTGTTTCTGAGAAGCTGAATCTACCAAGCATGCCCAGAACTTAACAAAAAAACCCAAAGCACACTTCCTGCAAAAGTAAAGAAGCAGTCATATTAGACAGCAACCAATGGGCTTGTTCTTGCTGTTTGTTTCCAACTGTTTGTTTCCAACAGTTTTCTTCCTGTTACTGGCACCAGCAATTGCTATCAACTGATAACTAGAAAACCACTATTTTCAAATAGAGCCAATACTTATCAGCAGACATTTTCCTGAATTTGTTTCCAGCTGGGTTTGCCTGACCCAGCTTAATACTTAGGTATTAAGATCAACACCAGGGAAAGGGAGAAATGTGCAATGGGGATAAGGTAGAGCATGGAACTGCTCCATTTGGTGACCACCTTTGGTTTGATTAGTTTGTGCTAAAGGTGAACCAGAGTTAGATTTAGCATAAAGCTGTTCTGTTATTATCAATTTCCTTCAAAAGCGTGACTAAACCAACTAAGTGAATAAATCTTTACAAATAATAGTGGATTTTCAGAAAGCTCAAAGTGATTCTTCTGTTCATCATATAAATGTTACAGGGACAGTGGAGTTATTTTGGCAGTTGGGAAAATATTAGGGTTACTTTCATTGACTCCAGTAGGGTTTGAATTGGGTCCATTGAATCCAAATTGTAACGTGACAGTTGTCACTTATATCAACAAGTTTGAAGACAGAATTAGTGACATGGACTAATATTTTCCTGCTTTTTTGTTTTTTTGGCTTTTTTTTTTCCTTTTTTCATTCAAGCTGGTTTTTAAATTTTATATATGACTTTTGGGACTGTTAAAACTTTGACACTGTAAGGACAACTCTTGAGTATTCTTTTTTCCACGTTACTCAGATTTGCATTACAAAAGCTATCTGTATGCATTAAATCAATTTTCTGTACCTACATGGGCTTTACTCTTCAAAGATTAGAAGAAACCCATCTTAGAAAACTTATCTCATACGTAACTATTCCTCCTTTATTCTTTTGTCTTCATTAATTACCTGCACAGTGTGGCAGTATTTCAGGTCATTCCTGTTAAAATGTGTGCTCTAAAAACATTGAAAGAAGAAAAAAATATTCTGACTCATATTTTTCCCGTGTACTAGCAATTTAAAAACTGGGATATTTTGCTCATATTTGATTTGTTGTGAATTTTTTATCCTGTAGATGTAGCCAATTTCTTTGTCTTTCTCACACTTCCCCTGAAGTATGTTTTTTTGAAATAGTCATAGAATACTTTAAATATTGAAAGACTTAACAATTTGCTTTTTTATCTCCTTTTTTTCTAGATTATTAAAGTTGCTTCTTTGCAGGATTTCCTCACACATCATGTTTTATAATCCCTAGCCATTCAGGTTAGGACCTTCAGTCCCCAACTAGTTAGAAAGGTAAAGCCATTCAAGGACAATCAGCAGAATCCTAGAGAAGTACAACAGAGCTGTGACATTCATGACAAGATAACAAGACAAAGCTTGTATCCCTCCTTAGCTGCTGGCACATAGACACGAAGTACTTATGTAAAATCTGCTCTTCATCAGATTCTTGAGGCAGCAGTAGGAAATGACATGCCATTTAGAGTGCCTGTGTCCCAATTTTGTCCTGATCTTCCCACATGTATTCTCTTACCTTATGCTAATATCCTTATCAGCCCTGATCCTGCTTGGACACATTTGTTGTCTGGTCATATTCCAGTTAGACCCCTGTCTCTATGGAGATTGTATAGGTAAGTTCTGACAGGATACATATGTTGTTTCAGCCTCTGCAGAGGAAAGGGAGGTGAAGGAAACAAAGTTCATTAGGCTCAGGGTGAGCAGACATGCCTTTGACTGTCTAAAGCCACTTGAGGTGTCTTATCCTGTAAATGCCTGCTTCCCTAACATCCTCATTTTCCCTTAAGCTCCAGTGATTGATCCATCATTGAACCTCTGTAGGAATCTGTATTAAGTCAATATGTATATTGAGATATGAAGGAAAGTCTTGAGGCCAAGAGGAATTTAAGGTGTTCTACTTATTTATACCACATATGTCATGTATGAATTAGCAGGCTGTGAGTGTGTGCTTACTGATACTGTGAAGTCTAAAGATTCTGCTAGGATACATAGCAATGGCAATGTGCATATGAATAATATAGCATGAAATATCTCTAGTTGCTGTTTAGTAGCCTTCCTTTTAAATTTATTTTTAAATATATTGTCTAATTATTGCAAAGAAATATATGAGTTATTTGTATTACTTACTTTCAAAAATATTTTCTAGATAGAAGATTTGAATAATAAAATAACTGCGCAAGGAGATGAAAGAGTAAAAATATCAGATGCTTCTTCTGAAGTGATTAAAGCTATCAAAGAATTAGTAAGTTTTTTATTGTTTTTATAGCAATGAAGTAAAAATGCTTGCATACTTGCATTTTCTGTGTTGGCCTGAAATAATATCAGCTTATGCTAAAGGTGTCTTAATGTTTTAATGTTCATTAGAAATCCACCAGGGAAAGTGATCTACAGAATACAAAGCAAAAGCTTCTCAAGATTAATGAAGAATTGGACATTTTGAAATGTGAAAATGAAGAACTTGAGGGAGAAAATGAAGAGTTTTTGCAAGAATTCAGAAATAGGTAATGCCTGCAGTATAGAGGAAGAATGTGTTATTTTTTAACTGAAAGCATGCCTATAAAAGTGAACCTTGCTTTTATTTTAAGTCTGTCTGTATTTAACATTTCAGTAATTAAAAATCACTTCAGGGTGAAATTTATCATAGAGCTTTTTTACCCTTCACTTGAAAGGAAAAGACCTAAAATTCTGCAGAAGACAAAATACAGACTTCGACAATTAAAATTAAAAATGTGGAAGATTCTGAAAGTCTCTGTGTGTTAACAGAAACCTCAGTCCCCAAATAATTTTGGTAAAAACTTTTATGAATTTAATTTGTATTTTTTTTAATATATGATTATTATAAACATAGAATCTGAAATACAGTTTTTCTCTCTTTTCTTTAAATTCTTCTAAGACATTATGTACTCTTCTTTGTACCTCCTGAGTTTATTGATTCCAAATAGCTATACTTTAAACTATATTGTACATGATATTTTCAGTGCATTTATAATATAACAGGAAATAAAGTAATTTTTTAGTTCCTTCTTCCTTTGGACACTACGTGTATGCTGGTTTTATGTATCTGACAGGTTATCTTCTTTATCCCTTCAGTAACTTTGGATTTCATCGTCTGGTTTCGGCCAAGTCAACTGAAAAGTTCTTGAAAACAGTTAGATTCTTATAAGTTTTGTAGAAATTGATGACTAAGTGGAATACAAACATCCTGTTAGGATGAAAACATTCCTTACTAGACCCCAAAAATTCCATACAAGAGTTATAGGAAAAGAGAGGAGATAAAAAGATGAAAGAGAGGAGGAGGTATGTTCATACTCCTTAATAATGCTCCAAGTTGGAGCTCACACCTTACCTACTGAAGTAAATCAAGGATGGGACACAAATGGGTAAGAAATCAGGCTTCGTTAGTTCTGATGTTGATGGAACTACTTATTGGGATTGTTAGAACATTCTAGAATTAGTGTTTTAGCTTTACAAATTTATTATTTTTAATTTTATTGATTTTTTTTGTAGATTAAAACTTTTATTTCATCATACATGTAAGACAATGGAAAGAGATCTTGTGCATGTTGGCAGTATTAACTGATAGGCTGAAAGGAAATTCTGATTTGTAAGAATATGTACAGGCAAATGCAGAACATCAGGAGAGAGAGAGAGGAGTTCTCAGAAAACAGATTTGGGAAGCATTATTACTTGAGACCATCTTGTACACTAAAACTTCACAGGCATCCTAGAAAGGCTGGACAAGATTACAGGAGAATGTGATTCTTAAAACCAAGACATTGTCTCATGTTAGTCTAAGAACTGAAGTGTTTGTTTTGACTAATTGTGTACTAAGAAAGTCCTGACATTTTACTTCAACAGGACTAAGAAGTGAGTGACTGTCCACCTCCTACTAGGCTTCAAGAAGGTAGAGAATTGTCTTCTAACACTCTTCCTAGAAAGCTTAGTTGTGTATCTTTCCTATTTTGAACATGCAGTACATGCAAGAAATACATTTCATGATCACCTGACATTTTAGGGTAGTTCTGTTTTGAAAGTGATGGAGTTGTGTGGTCTGAATAGTTTAAATTGGTATTGTCAGAGGTTATAGGATTCAGAAACTCTGTAACTAACCAGAAACCATTACCAAAAGTGTAAGGAAATTACTTGTTCAGGATCAGAATTTACAACTGAAGTTTCATCTGGTAGTCAGAATATCCTTGAATATCCTCTCTTTGCTGGGTAGAGAAGTAATTGTAATTACCGCTGATCCCATCGAAGTATTTGGTCATTGGTCTCAAGGCATCACATACTCTACCTTCACAAATTCCTCATTTGCCACTGATTCTTCATAGTGTAAGTTTCCTGACTTTCTTCATCAGTCTTTCTGTAACTGGTAATCCACTTAGAGTTATAACTCTCATAAGTCATGGTTATGTCACAGCCCTGGTTACTACTCACACTGGTGTTGTTGGTCTCTGTCTCATTGCTAACCTCACTGTGTGCAGGAAGTGTAATCAGTGTATGTGATAGAGACAGACCTGTGAAAGTCTAAAGAATAGTTCTATTATTACTGTCTAATGAGATGGCTCCTAACTAAATGGACTTGGAAGTACTAGAGTATGTCTGCTTTCATATTGCCTTCCTTCAGCCAAAAAATCTGTTGCTCTTGTTATCATCTTTGATCATTATCATCTACAGGAGATTTGGGCCATTTGCGTGTGTGCTCTTGGCTGTATTTTTCCTAACATGCTTGTAGTAGATCTTGATCATCTCTAGTGTTTTAATTCACAGGGAACAAAATCTTTTAGATCTATGGCAAGATTCTTTTGTCTCAGCAGCCAAAAAAAAGGGGCTAGAAATCCTTTGTATTTAAGGACTAAATTGATGACTGACTATGCAGCACTTTGCATCCTGAGACAGCCCAAGGTGATTTGATTATTGAGAAATTGTAGGGAAGCACCAGTGGTGTAGTGGTATCATGCAAGATTCCCATTCTTGTGACCCGGGTTCGATTCCCGGCTGGTGCAGGGAAAACTTCCATCTCCCATCCTGTGCAGCAGCTAGAGCCCTACAACTTCTAAATAATCATATCACCCTGAGCTGCCCAAAAAAATCTGTGGTCAGATGGTGAAAGTAGTCCCTCCTGTTTCATCTAGAGCTCAGTTTTTTGATAAGGCTATTACACCTCCTGCAATATCTTTGAAAAATGCTTGTATGCGAATTTATGTAAATCAGTCAGTCATAGCTCTAAACATGGGGGTCTTAGAGGTGTGTGACATTGCGGAAGCCTCTAGGTCATATTTTGCATTTTGGAAAAATCATATTGCAGCTTCAGTTCTATTGGGACTGAGTTCCTGTCTCCGTCAGTTTGGTCAACTGCTTGGGAATCACAGTAATTTGAGTATAGCTATGGGCAATCTCTTAATAGAGAAAAGGTGCCTGTACTACATACAACATAACTGGTATATATTAGATATAGTTCATCAAGATGCATAGAGGCAATGTTTTCTGTTCTCTTGCTTTGTTCTTCTTTCTTACTTGAATTTTGTGAAGGGAAATTAAATTGCTGTGGGTTTGCACTGTCTTACAGGTTTTTCAAGGACTATATAGAAGATATTGCTGACTGTAAGACTGTATGTTTAGGAACCAGCAGTTCACGTGCACTGAAAGTGGAATGTGCAGAGGGAGAGAGAGTGTGTGTGTATGAAATGATCCATGAAGTATAGTCCTTGTGCAGTTAGAAATCTTTGGGTTTTGTAAGGTAAATTATGTTTCCTTCCTTTAACTAAGCAAATGACTCCCTGTATTAAAGGAGCTGATCTTTGAAAAAAAAATATTCTGGACACTTAATTCAGCTAGGGAAATTTGTGATTAGTGCTGACCTGTTGTGGATTTGCAGATTAAGTATCAGAAACAGTGTTGTATATCCTGTGAAGATCCTTACAATACCATTTAGATTTATGATTCTAATTCAGCAGATATTCAGTGGTAGTAAACAGTTTAATTTTCAGTTATTCCATTCTTCTACAAAGAAACATTCCATTGAGGAATATTAAGTTCTAATGATATAGAGGTTGCATTCTGTCAGTCAAAGCAGTATCTTTTTTATCTGTAAGTTTTTTGTATTTGATCAATTTGGTTTTTACTGTGTAACCCAATAGTCTAATCAAATGGTATTTTAAGTTCACTTCTGTTAAACAGTTCACTTCTACTGAAAGTTTGTTTTTATGCAAATATAGCTGTATGACTAACCTGTACCACTGTACTGGTATGAAGTACACTAGACATGGCCATTTATTATAAGATAGATGAACTGGGACTGTGAGACCAATTTCAGCACTTTCAGATAAAAGGGCTGTTTTTGCCACTTTCTTCTCTTCCAAAATTGATAGTTTTATATTATATTTGGGAAGAGGGGCCCAAGAAAGCTGGTTAATATTCAAGGATCTTGAATATTAATATCAACCTCCTTCAAGCTCAAGAGCAGTTCATTCCAATGAGTAGGAAGTCAGGCAAAAATGCCAGGAGGCCTGCATGGATGAACAAGGAGCTCCTGGCAAAACTCAGACACAAAAAGAAAGCATACAGGAGGTGGAAGCAGGGACAGGTAACTTGGGAGGAATACAGAGACACTGAGCATGCAGAGATGCAGTTAGGAAAGCCAAAGCCCAAATGGAATTGACTCTGGCAAGAGATATCAAAGGCAACAAGAAAGGCTTCTATAAGTGTATGGATCACAAAAGGAAGACTAGGAAAAATGTGGGCCCTTTGCTGAATGAGGCAGGGAACCTGATGACACAGGACATGGAAAAGACTGAAGTACTGAATGCCTATTTTGCTAGTCTTTACTAAAAAGAGACAGCCTTCAGAAATCACAGGTCCCAGAGACCAGGGGAAAAGCCTGGAGCAAGGAAGATGTTCCCTTGGTGGAAGAGGATCAGGTCAGAGAATATTTAAGCAAGCCAGACGTACATAAGTCCATGGGCCTGATGCGATGCACACATGAATGCTGAGGAAGCTTGCTGATGTAATTGCGAGAACACTCTTGACAATCTTTGAGTGACTGGGAGAAGTGCCTGAAGGCTAGAGGAATGTTGATGTACAGGCTGGATAAGTAGACAGTGAGGTGGATTGAAAACTTTCTGGTGGTAATCAGGCACAAAGTAGGAGACCAGTAACTAATGGTTTACTCCAGGGATCAGTACTGGGTCCAGTCCTGTTTAACATCTTAATTAATGATCTGGATGGTGGAGAAGAATGTACCCTCAGAAAGTTTGCTGATGGCACCAAACTGGAAGGAGTGGCTTATACACTGGAGGGCCGTGCTGCCATCCAGGCTGGATAAATGGGTGGAAAAGAACCTCATGAAGTTCACCAAGGAGGATTGCAAAGTCCTGCACCTGGGGAGGAACAACACTAGGCACCTATATATGCTGGGGGCCACCTAGCTGGAAAACAGCTTGACAGAAAAGGCTCTGGAGGTCCTGGTGGATACCAAGTTGAACATGAGCCAGCAACATGCCTTTGCCACAAAAAAGGCAAATGACATTCTGGGCTGCATTAGGAGGAATGTTGCCATCAGGTGAAGGGAGGTGATCCTTCCCCTCTACTCATCACAGATGAGACCACACATGCAGTATTGTGTCCAGTTCTGTGTACTCCAGTACAAGAAAGACATGGACATACTGGAGAGAGTCCAGCAAAGGGCCATGAAGATGATGAAGGGACTGGAGCATCTGTCCTATGAGAAAAGACTGAGACAGCTGGGGCTGTTCAGCCTGGAGAAGAGAAGGCTCACAGGGGGATCTCATCAATGTATATAGGTACCTGAAGGGAGGGTAAAGGGGATGGAGGCAGGCTCTTATCATTGGTGCCCATACATATAATTGTTTGATATCAATGAACTATCAGGGCTTATACTAATGAATAAAGAGATTTAAAATTTTTGAGGAAGAGACCAGTGTTTTCAGCAAAATGAGTTTTACTTTAGTTAATATACTTTATAAAAAGAAATGTAAAATTGGCTGTTTTATTTCAACAGTTCAAGAAGAAAGGAGGTGTATCAGTCAGAAGTTGAAACTGTCTGCAAAAGCATATATGAGATTGAACAGCAAATAGAAAAACTAAATGCAGATCTCGCTAACGCTGAATTGTCCTACATTGAAAAAAAAACAAAGTATGAAGACTTAAAAAAAACCAAAACTGCAGAGGAGATCTCTTACACGGTACATTTTTTATTTAAATACATTTTTTAGAGGGGAAAAATAGAAAATAATGATCTTTTTATCAGAGAATTATTGGGCAAGCAACCTAATACTAAAAAAAAAAATAATTTAAAACTTATGGTTTTAACTGTCTATTTTAAAACACTTGAAAAATATCAAATAACCATAGTCTCTGAAAGAGAAAATAAATTGGTTACTAAATGGTCTTAGGTAATGGCAGACTAAAAAGTAAAGTTAACACATTAAATATTCTCAACCATAGAAAGATTTCATTATTCCTAGGTGATTTAAAATGAATACTAACAAATAAAAATATCATTCCGTATGTAACTTAATTATTAGGTGAATTAGTAAATCAATATAGTTTATTTGATGCTAAGTGTAACTATAGCAAATGAAATACTACAGTAGAATAATTATTTAATTATAATTTGTCTGTCATTAGTTATCTAGAATTGAAATTTTATATAGAAGCCTTACCATGACTATGAAGGCTTACAAGATTTACAAGACTTTCGTTTTTCACTTTACATAATTCTTAATGGATAACCTTGTACATATGCATACAGCTTTAAGGATCAGTGTTATTGCAGGGCGTAAGATTCAGCATTCAGAAACATGGAAAGAAAATAATATGGGGGATTTTCAAGGGTCTTTTTTGTACCAGGGAGATATAAATAGTTTTGCATATTCTTCCCTAGAGATCTTCTGCTGTATGTAAAGTATAGATTACCTATAAGGAAAGACTTTCACAGTTTTATTTTCTTTAATCGTTTTAGGATTTTCTAACTTGTAATCAAGAGAATTAAGAACATAAATAGTATTTCCCTGGTTATAGTATGCATTGGTGTATTAGACACTCCACACGCTTCCTGCCTTCCTTTTCACCTACCTGCTTGCCAAAGGTAAAGGTGTATCCAAGTACCAACTCTGCTTCCAAAAAGCAAAGAGGAATTATTGGATGTGATTTAAGACAAGGCCAGTTAAAAAGCCTATAGAGCCAAGGTAAAAAATAATAATACATGAGCTAGAGAACTTCAGAGCTGTTTTCAGAATTAATAGGAGTGAGTCAGTTTTGTGTTTGTTAAGGCCTTTTGTAGTGGCAGGTTGTCTTCTCTTGGATCACATTTATATTCCTGGCAATATCTGAATTTGCACCATGTAGTTTTGTCCTATAAATTGTGTTTTTTGGTAGATTATGCTGTTTTATAGCCATATGTTTTAATACTAAATTTCTGTGACTTTTCTGTCTCGTTTGTGTTTAAATTTGCCCAGCACCATTTTCTCTGCATTCTCAGTGTTGTGTGCTGAGGCATTTACACAAATGGATGTTCAACTGTACAATCAAGGGAACTGATTAGTGTTCTTCTTATGGTTTAAATATTTAAGGCATGCTAAATATTAGTCTAAGAAATTAAGCTTTTAGAAGGTATTCAGGCAAAGCCTCTGCTTATTTGCTGTACTGTATCCTATCTTTTGTGTGTCTTAATTTATATTTTGCCTTTAAGTGTTAAAAATGAATTTAGAATTGACAAATTTTTCTTTGATTCATATTACAGTCACATTTTGGATTTTTGATATCCACAACATTCTGTGACAAGAACTTCAAGAGCTTTGTCATATGTTGTGTGAAAAATTACTTTGCTTCTTCATTTTCTTCCTAGCATATACTATCTTCATATAATGCCCTGGTTCTTACTTTCAAAGATGTATTGGTCAGTCATTCTGTATTAGCTTCCCACATTTCACACATGCCTTTATAAGTTTTTATCATATTCTTCCTCTTTTTCCTTTATTTAATGAATGGGAACTGTCCTACGTCTGTCATCCACTTCTGTTTAATTCT
>NW_010332287.1:44055-44892 GCF_000700745.2 Antrostomus carolinensis
GCATCTTGGGCATATATAGCGGTATAACAATTACTTCTATTTTGTTCTCTGTTCCTTTTGTAATAGTTCTTAACATGGCATTTATTCTTTTGAATGCAGTGGAGCATTATATTCTTTACAATATTGATCCTGTTTGATTACTGGACAGTTCAAAGTCCAGCATTATATAAAGCAAAGACTTTGTCCTAATGTACAAACATACATTAACCTTCATTGAATGTTGTCCTCTGTACATATGAAATCCAGCTGGCTATATTAAGTCATCCCACAAAATCCCCTATTTTCCATATTGTTTCTGAATAAATTGGAAGCCACAGGATCCAGCATGGATACTTGCAGGACCCCACTGTAACTGCCATTAGGGATTCATTCATACAATATTTTATCAAATGCAATTTCAGACTCCAAGTAGACTGTATCACCCAGTTATGTTTTCTCCATATACTTCTTGAATCCTTCAGAGAATTGATGAATTTTGAGGCACTTCTTCCCAGTCATGCGGAGTCCTTTCCTATGCCTTAAATTTTCCAATTTCAGATAATTATGTTTTTCATAATAATTAATATAATGAGTTTCCTTCTGAGAACTTTGAAGGTTTTATTTGTTTTGGAATTTGAGCTTTTTTTTCCCATATCATATTCTGTTTTCTGAGTGCTTTGTAGTAAGTCTGCTTTAAGTACTTCTGATCATCTGTTGGCCTTACATTGTCTCTAGCAGGCTTCCTATCGGATGTGTTTGGAAAAGGACTTGTTTTATGTCCCTTGCAGGTTTTTCCAAAAACTTATTTAGCATGCCTGATGGTATTTTTAGATTTAAATAGGAAAAGTTCGGGATCTT
>NW_010332287.1:44906-48017 GCF_000700745.2 Antrostomus carolinensis
CCCTTTTTCTTTTAGACATAATTTAAACATTTTTTTCTTGCTGCTATTAGCTTCACTTCTGTTTAGTGGTGCTGATTTTCTTTTTGATATTTCCAAAGTGTCTGTCAAAACTTGGCTTGCATGTGCTTTGAGCCTCCAATGTGATATCTGTAAGTTATCTCTATCTAACTTGCAAGTATTTTACTCTTTTAGCTGTTCCTCATAAAGTTTTTAATAAACTCCTCTAATTTTTATAAAAAAATATATTTTTAAATTTGACTACAGTGTTACTTCTTGGATTTTGTTGTTCCTTAAGCTCTCTTCTCAAGTCATAGTGTTAATATTTCAGGCAGGTAGTCAGACAGAAATGTATCTCAAAGCTATGCATTTATGGTTAGAGATGGATGGAATTTCATTCTGTAGGTATTCTGCTTTACTTGTTGACACAACTTAACTTCTACATGAAGTCATTACTAGTGGTCCTGCCTTCAGTGATAAGATTACTTCCAGCACAACTCAGGTTGTTTCAGTGACCTTTAATGAATGCCTCCATTCCTACCACTTGCAGAATGACCATTCTGTCAACATCTCTAAGTTAACATTGCTATATTTAGTCTTAGTAACCATAAATTAGCAAAAGCATTGTGTTTATAATACTTTAAAGCATACATGTACACATGAAGACATAGAGAGGGAAAGCTGAGCAGTTACAAGAGCTATTCGTAAGGCAAAAGTTAGTGTGAATGGAGTGCACAGAAGCTAAGATACCTCTCTGCCTAAGCAACAGTTGAATAGTGGTGAATTTTGAATATGATCATGTAAATGAAGGTGCAATTTATAGTTGACTGCCTGGACTCTGCTCATATTCTGTGAGAGTGATTACTCCCTGGCGTGTCTGAAAAAAGTGTCTGTCTGTATCCTTCAGCTACTGAATAGAGTGAAAATTATATTAATACGATCACCAAGAGTTATCATTAGTCATTGAAAATGTTGCTGCATTTTGGAGAGTAGTCCAAATGACACAATTTTTCTAATGGACTCAAAGATTTGGATTCAAATAGACTATATGCATATGTGGGCCAGGAGGTGTGAGGGGGAGGGCAGGGCCATGGACATGAGTTGTTGCTTGGAGTTATCCTTAGTTATCCTTGGAACAAATGTATAAACTTTCATCTGGAAAAAGAGGCTTTTACTCATTGATAACAGGATTTATTTTCCACTTCAACACTGATCTCCCTCACTTCTGTTTCCTTGGAGTTCCTGATAATCTTTGGGATTTGAGGTTTCAGAATATGTAGGGATATTTGGCATCTGTTTTTGTATTTTCTTATGTATGTGGCATCTGGGGGATGTTTATGCAGGCACCTCTCTCTCCAAGTGCTGATGGCATATGCACTTCCAAAGTGCAGATATGGATGTGAATAAAATATCTTGAATAAATACATTTCAATAATAGAATTGATTGAGTCCCTTTCTTACTTTTCTATTGTCCTTGTTGTACCTAGTTTTGCTTAAATAAACCATTTTTCACTCCCTAAATTCACTTAAAAAGGAAACAGAAAGCCCTAATTAGGGCTTGATTTAGATTGTAATCGGATATAGTTATGATGGTCTGCTAATCTGACATACACTATATTGGAGGTTTTCAAGGTACAAACTATAATAATGTGCTAAATAATTGTTATCCTAGAAGTTATATGAGTAAGATAATAATGTAAGATAGGACTAAAACATGTTCAGATTTTTACTAGAAATTACAAAAAAAGTCACCCCATATAAAATATAAAATTGATATTTAAATTTTGAACATTTGGTGTTCAATATCCATTTAGGTAAGCCAGCTCAGCTTCTTCATGTATTTAATTATTCTAAGCTACAAAATATAAATTACATTAAATCTGCAAAATAATGTTGCTTTTCTTATGATATGGTCTGTATTTATTTACCTCTTGTGCCCGAGACTCTGTTGTGATTTCTTTTTTTAAAATATTTTTATGATACTTGAGAAAAAACTTTAAAAGCTATGCTCAGACTTACTGTGATGCTAGTATTAAATTTTCATTGGTGTTGTGCACTAACTTGTTTTCTTATGCATTGTATATGGCTGTTTTTTTTCCTAAGAATTCGAAGTGGAATCTTAAAAAAGAAATTCAAGATCAAAAAGGAGTTTGGAAAGTGACTCAGGTAAACATGACAGTAACCATTTTACTTCAAATCTGAATTCTTTTACTTTCTTTTTACTTCCTACCATGAATTAACTTTGAGTACCTTTGTGACCAACTCACAGAGAAGGCTAATGGGTTTTGCTAAGTAATGATGCCTGCTGTTTAATAACTAGAAAAATGTAAATACTCATGAAAACGTGAAAAACTTTAGTTGTATCCCAGTTATTCACAATAATTTCCAGTTTGCTTTCAAAGATAAAAAACCATTAGTAATAATCCATGTATGCAGTGACATTATCATTTGAATTTGTATATCTTTCTCACTTAAGTTTTTGTAAAAAGTGCAATCAGACACTTACCATACCTTATATTGATGCATGCATATGTAAAGTAGAGTGGCCCTAACACCATTTATTTTCTCCTAGTGTGAATTGCTAAATTTACACAACACACTTTGCTGTCCCTTTTTTTCATTGTCAAATGTAGCTCTTTTCTTCTGGACTTCAGTGATGCTTTTCAATCATCCTCAGGCTACTGCTATTTCTTCAGCTTCTCTGACTGAAATCCCAAGTTTGGCATCACCAAAAGGGGTATTCCGTCTGTATCCATCCTTTGGCGGATGGATTCCATCAGCTGTCTTCTGCAGGAGCATGGATAATTGTCATATTCAAACTGTTGAAATAACTACTAGGTCTTAAAGCCTCAAGCAAGACAGAGTGGAAGCTCCAGGGCTATTTTCTGAATAAGTCCTTAATCTTTGCATTCAGCTTCACCAGTGAGAGGTAGGAGCCTTAAAGTGGGGTTCTCAGAACCAAGCTCTAACTTCTGTCTGAGCAGCAACTTTCCAGAGACCACTCTTTCATTCCCTATGATGCCAGAAAATCAAAGACAATGTTTCCTTCAGAGTTTCAGTCCAGTAACACAGAGACCTTTATGATACAGAAGACCTGGCAAAATCAGCAACTGC
>NW_010332287.1:48054-60130 GCF_000700745.2 Antrostomus carolinensis
AAGATCAAGACAAATACATTTTCAGTTGTTATTGTTGGGCACATCCTGTGAGGAGATGAGATACCATGATAATGGCCTCACCAACCTTGAGCTGCTAGTGGCTGAACCAGATGCCTTGCAAGAAGTAAAAACATTGCCTTTTTCTTAGGTAAAACTTAATGCTAGACAAACAGTACAATTAATGACTCTCTTCCCATCTAAGATCTTTCTAATAACTGGAAAAAATCTGTGAGGTGTCATTAGCACACCAGTGTATAACCCATTCTGAGAGCCCTTTCATAGTTGGTGGGTGCCATTGATAGTCATCTCTTCTTTCCTATGGAGGCATGTAATGCCTCTGGGAAAAATATTTCTACTGTTCATGCTCCCACTCTCACCGTTATGAGATACAGGACTGTTTGGATCTGTTGCTCCTTCCTGCTCATCCTAAGTTGAATGCTCACATGCTATGAATGTTCTGATGTTGGATTCTGAGCCAACAACATGTGGGATTAAAAGAATATAGCCAGAACTGGAGAGAGGCATTGCAGTTTTCTACTGTACGTCCTTGAGTCAGAAAGCCCCTTTGGCTCCTTTGGCAATGGTATCAGATAGGAGAGATTTACTCTGAGAGATATTAAATGCTATTTTTCTTTAGAATTGAATGTTGTATTTACTGTAATGACCAGAAGTCCTTCCAAGATTTTTGTTTTGTTTTGTTTTGGGTTTTTGTTCCATTTTCCTAATGGAAAGTAATTGTTGTTCTCAGAACTGCTTTTTTCATTGTAGTTCATGTTTTTTTCATGAAGAGGTTCTTGAGATGCATCTTGTATTTTAATGAGGTTTTACAATTCTGTTTTAACTAAACCTATTTTTTCTATTTTTCTTCCAAAGCCTCATTTCTCTGGGTTAGACAACCTTCATATCCTTGCTGTCAAGAAGTTTTTTCTTACTAATAGGACAAAACAATGATGTAAAAGGATGTTGAAAGTGAAAAAGTTATCATTAACTAGTGACTGTCAAAATGCATAACAGTTTAGATGAGACTCTATTCTGAGATAGCCAAAGGGAATCTCCTAATGCCATCTGAATATAGAGCAACAATGATACAGAAATGTTAGTGGTTTTCTGGAAAGCTTGTCCACTCCACCTACCAACCATGTTGTCACCTGGAACATTATTCATAACATCACCTAATATTGTGGCATTCTATAGGAATTCAGAAATTATCCTGTATTTACTACTTGAAACACAATCCTAGTGAGGATAAATATGTTTGTAGACTATGATTTAAAACTAGAAAAAGGAGTTATTTATCATCCTGCATTATATTTTGAAAAGCGTAAGTCACATGTATGGTCATTTCTTGCCCTCTTTCCCATAATTTTCTTGGCTTATTTCATTCTGCTTCACTGAGAGGAATTCAAAATGTTGACAGCTGTGTTCCACTTTAAATATGTATGGACATGTGTGTGTGTATGTGTATCTCTCAATATCAGATGTTGTGTATTCACTCTTTGCTACACAGGTAAATCCTTATTTGAGTTCAAGTGATGAGTGATTTGAGTTCAATTTGGGATATTAGAAATTGTGAGTCTGTGTAAGATGTGCCCATTCTGAAGAACACAGCTGCTGGTAGATAATATTTCTCTATTTTTCTTTATTTCTTTGGACAGAGGAGAGAAGTTTAGAGTGGATGTATGCTGGATCTTGTATTTCCCAACCTTGAAGGATGTTCATTTATTTTGCAAAGGTTTTGTTCCTTTTCAGTCTGCAGTGTTTCCCTTCTCTTCTTTCACTCCTTTCTTTTTTTAAATCTAGGAACTTGCCTATGGTGATTATGTCTCCCATCAGAAAAGATTTTCACTCTTGACACTAATATTTAGAATTTTAATTCCTCTTTCATGGAATTCTTTCTTAGTATTTGCTTAAATAGTACTGTGAATTAATTGTCTGCTTCAGTGTAATTTTTAAATTTCCTAATATTTCTTGCCGATTTCTCTGCTGTATTTGTGTTTGCCAGTTCTGCTGGCTACTCACCTTTTTTCTATTTAAAGGCATCTGACATATTCTGTCTTAATGGCCAACTTTTCCTTCATTTTGAATAAATTTTTAATCATCTTATGATGTATTTGTTAACTTTTAGTCTATTCATAGTGTTTACTTAAGAGTATTATTTCAGGTTTGGATTTTTCATGTTCTACTTCATTTGGAATACTGAAAGCTAATTCTATATATATTTTAATAAACAGGCCAGGATTAAAACAATATATGATGAGCTAGAGGAAAAGCGAAAAGAAAAACTCAAGAAAAGACATGAAGATATGAAGAGAATAGAAGAGATTGAGAGACGAGTAGCTGATCTAGAATCAAAATTTAAAAGAAATAAAGATATATTTAAAGACATCCATGAGGTAAAAGTAGTAGCTTCTGGACCACTCACTATCATATTTTTTGTCATTACAGAAAAAAATAAGATGCAACAGAAGTCCATAGCTCAGGAGAATTGGATTTTGCAGCTGTGCAGTTGTGCTGTGATACAATATAACAAAACAGTGTAATTCCAGCCTAATTTTTTACTTTTCTTGCTTTCTATATTAGAAGAATCTTTCTGTCTCTTAACTTCTGTGAACTGTTTTCTTACAAAAGGGAAGGCTGTTTAGTACTTGCTTGTCTACTTTGTACTTCCTTGCTTACTTATGAACTGAAGAGAGCAACCAGTGTATAAGCCCCCAACCATGACATGCTGGAGACCTTCTTTGCTTCCCTGCTTTATGGGTGATACTGATAAAAATGTTTGTCCTTCCTCTCATGAAAGGTCTGTTTTGTATAATCAGAAAAAGAAACAGAAGATTTTTGTATTAATAACAGGTCCTCAACCTACTTGAATTGACTTAATTAAGTATACTCTTCTCTTCCAAGCATTTATTTTGCTTCTTGTAGGGCATTCCTGCAGTTACAGTATGACAGGTTTTGGCTGGCCCCTTTATCATCTTGAAAGTACAGCCAAAGAGCCATTTTCCTCCAGCTGCCCAGTGATCACCTAGTAGCCTGTTCCCCATATTTGCAGGGAATACTAGTGGTATACTAGTGTTGTTAACCTTCCCTGAGGTTAAAACCTTGGGAAAATTTGCAGAGAAATAATTTTTTCTCCAGACCTGCTCAAAAAAAGTAACAGGAATAGTAGCTAAACTTGTATGAAACATTTCTTCCATTATTAGACTTTCCTCTTTTAGATCTGGTGATCTTTTAGATCTTTGAAAGCTTTGCTTATTTGGAGTGCTGCAACAGTGGTAATAGAGAGCAGAATGAAAAGTAGACAGTGTTATCTAAATAAATTACTATTTGAAAAGAAGGTATAACAATGATGGATGCTTTTCAAAAATACTTGATAGTGAATAGATCAGTTCACTAGAAGTCCTACAAACACGAGACCTTAGCTAGGTAGATGGCAATTTCCTTAAGCAATGCTGATGGTTATATGTCCCCCTTCCACATCAACAAGCATTTGTAGAAACGAACAAATATTCAAAATCTGAACGTTAGTTCTGTGCAAGATGTAATGTCTGTACATTATATTGAAGTAAAACACTCAAACAAAACCATTCAGTCTTTCTTTTGCAGAATTGTTTGGAAAGTATTTTATTCACAGATTTATTTATTTATTTATTTTAAATAAGAGCATTTCCATACCTTTACTTTATCCTTTTTGTGTGTCTTTTTCTTGAGCAGGTTCTATTCCTTTTCTTGTTTTGGGAAATGACTCTGAAAACAAGTGGAAACATGGGAAAAATTTCATTTGTTTTCAGTCTTCTAGATGAGTGAAAGAGAGTTTGGCTTTCACACTGGTAACTGTACAAATCGGCAACACTGAAATAGTTGTGTTGTGCTACCATTGCACTTAAATGAGGCTTTGCCTACGACTCAAAGCCTATGTTTTATGTGCCACCATGAAATATGTGCAAATCCTTACAAACAAGTCTTTCCAAATATGAGCTGCCCCACGCTGTATGAATGGGTGGGCATGACTTGTTCAGTGTAACGAGCAGTTTTACAATCTAGGGAAGGTATTTGAAGCTCCCTGTTTTTTGGCAAAGGAACAAAGTGTCTTAGGGGCCAGAATTGAAAATGCAATAAATAGTGTGAAAGAAGTAATTATTTCTTAAGTGTCTGAAAGAGGAGAGAATTTTTACTGGACCTTACTGCCAGAAAAGAAAAAGCAAAATGCCTTCATTTTTGTTTCCGAATCATAGGTGGTTTATGTCCAGAACCAAGAATAGGAATTTTCAATAAGCCATATGCTTGTTACAGAACATTCTCGCAATCAAGTCAGTTCAACGTCTTTTGAGCCTGTTCATTTTAGACACAGGATTTTTTATTTTTGCTCAATGCTCAGATACCAGAATTTCTGCTGCCTCAGCAAGAATTTTTTTGATGCAGAATAATTCTGTTGGTTTATAGTTCAGTTATCCAGCTACTAGTAAATAGTTTATCATGGGACATGGTGTTATTTAGTGTTATTCTATTTGAAGGGTTCTTGACATAGTCTGCATGTAGCAATACCTCACTGTTTTTGGAGGAGAGATGGAAAATGTTGAATAGTTTGAGTTCAGATAATGGATTATGTGATAGTTTATTTTTGATGCAAGTTTAATAAGTCAAATTGAAAAATAAAAAAAAAAAAATCCTCTAATAGCTAATAGTATTTTCAAAACAAGGCATTAATGGCAGTGACTAATGTTGTTAGCCCTTCCCCAGCTAAAACTAAGTGGAAACAATGTGACAAAGATCACATCATTAGTTTTCTAGAAACCTAGAGAGGTGTGGTGTAAGTTATACATCATGGTCTATAGCTGTGTATTTGCTTCTGTTTTAAAAGCTTGGAAACAGAGTTTGCACAAGCAGATTTGTATGTGAATGATATGTGAAAGATATTGGCAGTTTCAAGGAAGAACTTTCTCATTGATTAAAGGTCTAAATTATTGTTTCAGAATGTAAAGACTAGTACCTATTTTCATATTCTTTGTTATATAGTCTAAATGGAATTTACATCCTTGAATGATATAACTATTATACAATATATATAATTGTATTTAGTAACGTAAAATTTTCCTTATTAGAAGTAATAATAATAATTATATATTTTAATATTTGGTGTTCACAATAATGATGCAAGTGAATTTATAAAATAGACGGGAACTCCTGTTTTTCCTGAGGTGCTAATTAATAATAGAATGAATTAATGAAAAATACAAAAATGAGATATCCAGATATTTTATTTTCTTTCTTCTTCCTTCTCTAGTTAGCTGTCCTTAGCTGTATTTTTCATGAGTTAGTGATAAGTAATAAATGTCTATTTTGTCCTTTATACAAATTCCATGGAAGCTATTCCAGATATATATTTTGATTTCTGAACTTTATTTGTAACTTTCTTGGCAGAAAGAAAGTAAAGAAGCATAGGGAGCAGAGGTAAGCAGTGATATTTTGCTGTAAGGTGATAAATGCTATATGCAGTAGCAGAGATATTTTTATTGTAAATGTGCATTTTTTTCGTTCAAGGTGTGGAGTACAGAAACCTACATAATGGAAAAATGGCTGTGGAAGGGAAAGCAAAAATAAGCTTAAGAATGGATCTGTTAAAGTATTTAAAAACTAATCTATTTTCTGATTTCTATAGAATGTAGGACAAAAACTTTTGAATACTAACATGTCTGTTTGTGCATAAACTCTCCAGAAATTATCCTATTTGGAGCAGAGAGTACAAGAGCTAGATAAACAGCAGAAGCAAACTGAGCAACAACTGGAACAAAAAAGAAGTACCATGCAGCAACAATTAAATAGTATACAGGTGAATAATTTAATGCTCGTATGGCTTTTTTGAACTATGTTTAATCTTAAAGGTTAAGCTGTCATTTCTACACAGTTACCTTGGAACTATATACATACATACAGTATATGTACTATTTCTTGTCTCTTGCTTGAACTAATCTATGAGGTCCATAGCCTTGAGACAGCGTAAAGTACAAAGTAGAATTGATATTGGGGTCATTGAGAAGTCCTTTGCTTTCTTCATTTACTACACTAGCTCAGATTGCTTGAGGGGCTTTGGAAATGCAATGGAGAAAATCAGTAAAGGACAAAAAAGATTCTAGTGTGATAGGAAGTGCCTGCTGATTGCAAGTTTGCTCAGCAGATGGCATATTTTTGTAAATGATGGCTTATATCTGCTGTATCAGTTACAAAACTGTATAATCCACCAAGGGGAATTATTGAATTTCATTTCTGAACACTGTGCTTTATATAAACATGTTTATAAGCTTTAGAAGAAACAAGCATTTTCTTTTGAAGATTCTGTTCATTTTTATTATTCTTTCATTTGCATATTGTATAAACTTAAGTTAGATTATTACAACATCGAAGATGAACCATTCAGATTTTATTTTTTTTTTTAAAGGAAAAGCTTTCCAGTTTTTCAGAGTAGTTTTCATGAATCTGGTAATTTCTACTGGAAAATTCTGAGATTTCCTACATATGACAGAATCTTAAATTAAGCATTGGGAAATTCATTCATTCACACAGGTTTCTAAATTTGACAGGGAAGACGGAGTTTCTATAGCCCTTTCTGTTAAAGATTGGGCTCTCTCAAACCGCAGCTTTACCAATGGATCTTAGAACATGTGGAAATGATTGATGAGTCAGCATACGGATAATCAGTAATTCTCCAATGGTTTTCAGTGCATTTTTTTTCCTATAATTTAAAAATATTATTCTTAATGCTCCCTTTCCTATTTATTCCTGTAAATAACTGTATTTCATTAGTTACTTTAGCAATATTTGAGCAGTATTCTGGAGGAGTGTTAGAGGAGTGTTCTGGCTAAGTGGAATAAAACAATGTACAAAGCCTATTTTATGAGATCTGTAGAGCTCTGAACTGGTAACAATACTTGGGAACCTTGAATATTGCATTCTTAGAGCCTGACCCTGTTCCTTGATCTTAGCAATTCAGGTTTTGTAAAAGGGGTTGCTTTATAAAAGGGGCTGTCTTATTTTTAACAATAATTCATATTTCTACCTACATATGCTTGGAAGCCAACATTTTCAGGTTTTTCTGTCTTCTTGGTTAAAAAGTCCTGAAAAAAGTGCAGGGAGTCAAAACAACAAAAATGTTTTTCATTGGCAGTTTTGTTCTAACACAGTTTTGTTCTCATATGTGAACCTGACTCTTTGGCTCAGATCATGTCATGGCTTCTTTCTTCATATTTATATCTGACCCTCATATCTTAATCACTTCTGATGTCTTTATTTATAAAATTTAAGGTCAGGATCGATCATACAGACTCCTGTATATAACAGGCAGTTGCATTTCTCCACGTTTTCCTGGTACTGAGCCTAAAACTCAGAAAAAAACAATTTTTCCTCAGAGGTTTGAGACTTTCTATGGGCGGTTCAGTTGCATAGGGATTTGCATTAATTACCATATCTTCATTTTCTTTCTAATGACTCTATGTTCCTGAAAGAAACTTGAAATTTCCATCTAATCCTATACAGATTCGTATTACACTTTTACGAAGTTCAGAGGCCTTAAAAATGTCTTGTTCTTGTGGTACCTTGCACACCTTCATATCTGTGATGACATCTGTTATAAAAGCTTCGATTCCTTATTTTTTTGAAGCTATTTTTTAGGTCTACCTCTAAGAAACACTTATTTCATAGGGAAAAAAATCATTAGACTATGCATCCAGCTACTGCTTCAGAAAAATGGGGCAGTATCTAAAGAAGAAATTTAAAAAATACTGATCTTTAAATACTGTGATGCATTCTTTGCCTACTGAATTGTGAGGTCTTGGAATTTCATATTTATAATGTGTGCACTTAAATTATATGTGTATATGTCTGTATATAAAGATAATCAAAATGTATTTTCCCATTTACATAGCTGCTTACAGCCCATTAGTATGGGTTACAAAATCTAATGCAGCAAGACCACTTTAGAAGTATCACCCAAATACTCCCACCTGTTTATTAGTAATGAACTGCTACAGTGCTCTATGTTTACCTTATTCATTGTGGGGAAGCTACAGCTTTGTTTACCAGATACTGTTGCTCTTGAAAGTAGACTTTGCTTGTGTCAGGAATTTTTACATTTTTGAGGTCCTGTGTCTGTCAGTCAATTTTTGGAATGAAAAAGACACTGCAATATAACCTCTCTTCTGTAGAACAGGAAGTTTAATGAAAACACTGGTTTTAATTTAAAGGTTTTCAGCAGCTTAACATCAGCACCTCTGAGCTGTGTACTTGTGGCTGAGGAAAGTAGGCAAGAGTTCAGGAGTCTTGTTCTCTGTGCTTTAATCCTCCACTCTGGAGTAGAGGACAACTGTGTTATGAAAAACCTGACAACTGAAAGAGGAAAACTCTCTGTTTAGGCAGCTAACTGAATAATGCCAGTTTTCAGAGATAAAAAGTAAACCATATTCAGCCTGGAGAATGTAATCTAAAAATACTGATTTTTCCTGAAAGTCACATGTTTTAGGTATCTGCCTAAAACAGGATTACATTTTGTGAGTTCTTTGATGGTCTAGCAGTAAAAGCTGCCAGTTAAGACGCTGACCCTGAATATACTCATATGTAAAAATAGTTACTTTTCACTGTCATTAATAAAGCTTTTGCTGTGCAAGCCAGTGCCTATTTGCAAAATCTTTATGTATGAGAGCAAATAAATATATATTAAAAAAGTATTTTATTAAGACAGCGGCCTACAAACATGCATACATCCCTAAACAACACAGGCAACTGCAGAAATACAAGTGCCATAGTAAAATGTATGGATATATAATAGAAGAATTGTGCAACAAGTTGGACAATTGTAACTGGATGTGCAAAGCTGTACTCCTACAAAACTGCAATTACTCCAGTTGCACTAAGTACTTCAACTACCCGCTCTGAAAGAAGTTCTTTGAGTATACAATTTCATTAATTGTTGCCCATAGTCATGTGCTTAAAATTCAGTTTTGGGAAATCTAGGCCTGCCAAGTTTACATGCTATGTATGTTTTAATTTTCAGGAAAAAAATGCATTTGCTTCCAGTCAGATTGCTGAAAACTCTCACACTACCAAAAATTTAAAAAATGAACTTAAAAATCTAAATGAATTATGGAACATGAAGCAAATACAGATGGCAAATGCAGAAAAATCTTTCACTGATTTGTGGTAAGACCTACCTATTATATGAATTTTAAAAGACAGTTTATTATTTTTACTGAAGTAATTTAGTATTTCTGTTTTATTACTATTACTATTACTAAAGATATTTCTATTTTACAGTATTATTTCTAGGAAATACAATGCACTTTTCATCAATAATTTGAGAGTGTTTTTGTCCAATCACTGCTTGTAGTTTTAATGCCCTTTTAGAAGTTATTAATGATAAATTGTCTGCCCACCAAATTTAATTTTGGACATCAGAATTACTTTTGGAAATCTGATAATATTCATGGTCAGTTGCATCCTTAATTAATGGAGAATTCCACGCGTTCCATGTTTTCTCTGGTTTAAGAAGTGTGGACCTAAACTTACTGTGACTGATGAATCCTGAAAATAGTCTCAAAGGGCTCTGTCCAACTAACGATGCAGGCTGCCTTCTAGGCTACACAAGCCTTGGAGGGCTGTGTATGCTGATTGCACAGCAGGCTTACTCTTCAAGGATAAAGTTGATCCTGCTGTGCAGTGTCAAAAAGAAAGCAGCTTGGATTGTTGAATTGTACGAGATGACTAAATAGCGAAAAAGTGATCTTTGCATTGTTATACTACAGCACGCTTTATGTGATTTCATTCATTTAATATACTGTTGGTGTTGAAAGATCTCTGAGAGAGGGTAGATTTAGATTAGATATTAGGAAGAAATTCTTCACTATGAGGGTGGTCAGACACTGGAACCAGTTGCCCAGAGAAGTTGTGGATGCCCCCTCCCTGGAAGTGTTTAAGGCCAGGCTGGATGAGGCTTTGAGCAACCTGGTCTAGTGGAAGGTGTCCCTGCTCCTGGCAGGGGGGTTGGAACTAGATGATCTTTAAGGCCCTTTCCAACCCAAACCATTCTATGATTCTATTATTATTCCATTAAATTCTTGATTGGGGAAAAAAGAAAATTTTTCTGTATAAATTTTTAGCTGAATATGTGGGACTAGATATGGTTTTTTCCAACTCTTAATTCAAACAGAATGATTCAGAGGCACCCAATGTGCAGTGGAACTAACTGAACTTCAAGAATGGAGGACATCTTTCCATGACTGAAAATCTCTTCTTGTTTTCCACAGCTCTGTAGCCAGTAGTCAGTAGTTTCATATCAGCAATATGTTATATTCAGACTCAGAGAAGAAAGGATAATCTCAACACAAAATGGCACTGAAAGTTCATTCCAGCAATTCATTGTTTCTATGTAGCCAAGAAGTAAATTTGTCTTTCAGAGAGGAATTTCCTTGGAAATTCTCTAATTTCTACACCTAAAATAAACAGTATGAAAAAATTTGCATTTTTCTTGAGAACATGCTTTTAGAGATCCCATCTAGTAGAAAGAACTGTGAAGTCAAAAAACCTTCCAAAAACCCCCCTCTGACTTCCAAAGTATTAATCCCAATGGCTAGTATATTCTCCTTCCTTTTTGTCATTCTCTCAACACAGGAGGTACAGCACATGGGAATTTCTCCATCACGGGCCTTCCTGGAAACTGATAGTGTGCTTATGCCTCCTGGTTGTCAGTGCATTCAACCTGTCTGTGCTTGACGGGCAAAGGAGAAGAAAAGTTTGGGGTTGATGGGTTTTTTTTATTGCTTACTCTTTCTCATTAGTGAAGACTAATGATGACAATATTCAGGAAAAAAACCCCAAACCTTCAAGCTAATCTACCTTCTTCTATTAATGTTTCCAATAATCTCACGTATCACATGGAATTCCATCAATCCATCTTAAGAAAGTCTGCTTTAGCCATTTCCTGTTATATTTTGTGTTATGCATATAGTTCCATATTAAATGTATTTATCTATTTGAACTGATCTTTTTGTAAGAGTGCTGATACCTGCCTGAGTTAGTAGAAAAACTAGGAATAAAGGATTAGGTGGTTTTACTTTTACTCTTGGCTATTATTTCAAATTTTTTGGCATGTCATCAGGCTAATTCTATCCTGATCTGATGGAGAAACTTGAGGTAAAGGAGTCCCTACTTCTGCTTTCAGTCTTCACTATTGTCCTTTCATAGGTACTTCCTAACATTGTTCTCTGAATAACACCTCCTTGACTTATTATTGCTTACCATTAACACAATAAAAAGACTAAATAATAGCTACTAGAGTGAAATAGAATCATTGACACAATGTTATCAAAATAATAGTAACTTTACATAAATACTTATTCCACGATAAAATTGACTACAAAATTGAAGTGTACTGCAAAATTTAGCCTAATCTTCTAACCAAGGGAAAATCATGTGCCACAGGTATCCCACCTGGAAACCGTCTTATACCAATGACTTTTGCAAAATTGTTTTTGCACTCTTGGAAGAGATAAAGGCATGTCTTCATATCTGAAGTTAAGAATGAACATGAAATACAGTCATTCAATTTTTTTTTTAATCTTAGTGGATTTTGGTGCTAATTAAATTAGAAGGATGATGATCCTGTGAACTTAAGGTTTGTATGAGGAGCATGCTTACTTGTATTGGAGCACCTACCATTTATATGCATCAGTTCTCATATGGTGTGCCTACCTCCAGCGAAAAGGAAATAAGGTCAGGAAGCAAGTTAAGGACATGTACTGGAGATTAGGAAGGCTGGAGGGGTGTTTCAGTGAAAAGGAACTCCAGGTAATTTCTGATGGATCCCTTAGCCCATCTTTAGAGAAGTTTTTGTAGACACTGATTTAGAGGAGGCCTTAGATGCTCTAATTTTCTGCAAAGGGGAATGTTGTTCAACTCAGAAGAGACTGTCAGGAGGATCTTGTGACCTCCAGAATTTAGAACTAAATTCCAAAACTCCTAAGTATCTCTGTTCTGTCAAGTATCAAATGGTCAATAAGAAGGATTATTATTATTCATAGAATCATAGAATGGT
>NW_010332288.1:0-3560 GCF_000700745.2 Antrostomus carolinensis
CTCTCATGAACCCATGCTGGCTGGAACCAATTACTCTGTTGTCTTCCAGGTGTTTTTTGATAACTCCCAGAATAATCTTCTCCATAATTTTGCCAGGCACAGAAGTGAGACTTCCCAGCCTGTAGTTACCGGGGTCTTCCCTGTTGCCCTTCTTGAAGATTGGGACATTTGCCAGCTTCCAGTCAACTGGGACCTCTACAGATTCCCAAGAGCATACCGGGTCATTGAGAAAGGTCTCACTATGATATCTGCCAGCTCTTTAAGTACTCTCAGATGGATCCCATCAGACCCCATTGACTTACAGGGATCCAGCTGGAGCAGCAAATCCCGCACAAGTTCGGGGTTGGTAGGGAGTTTATTCTCACTGTCATAGTTCTCTAGTCAAGGGCTCTTCAACATCCTCGGTGTTGAAGACCACTGAATGTCTGCTTTGTCTGCATCCCTACTTGTGAGGTGACCATGCTCATCAAGTAACAGGCCAATGTTATTTCTGATCTGCCTTTTGCTATTAGCATATTTTTTAAAGCCCTTTTTATTGTCTCTTACAGTACTAGACAGCTTTAACCTTACTAAGTAGTTCCCTGAGCAACCTGAAGTCCACTCTCCTCATGTCCAGAGTTGAGATCTTGCTGATAGTTTTCTTTCTGTTACCACAGATTTTTGAACTTGACTGCTTCATGGTTGCTGTGGCCAAGGCATCCACCAATCACCACTTCACCCACGAGACCTTCTCTGTTAACAAGCAACAAGTCAAGGAAGGCATCTTTCCTGGTCAGTTCCTTTAGAACCTATACCAAGAAGTTGTAATCCAGCTGGTTTAGGAATCTTCTGGCCCTGTTTGTACCAGCTGTGTGGTATTCCCAGTTGACATCTGGCAGATTGAGTCCCCCATAAGGACTAGGGCAGATGTCTTAGAGGCATCCTTTAGTTCCTTAAAGAACAGCTCATGAGTGTCATCATGCTGGCTGGGTTTCCTATAGTAGACTCCCATGATGACATCTGCTTTATTTGTCTCTCCCTTAATCCTCACCCAGAGGCTCTCAAGTGTGCCATCACCAACTGCAAGCTCTATGCATTCCAGTCCCTCCACTACATACAGTGCAACCCCCTATCTCACCTGCCCTGCCTATCCCTCCTGAAGAGCTTGTAACCATCCATCATGGCACACCAGTCACAGGACTCATCCCACCAGGTTTCAGTTATGCCAGTGATCTCTGGGACAGGGCTTCTAGCTCCTCTTGCTTGTTTCTCATGCTGCGCGCATTTCTGTAGAAGCACTTCAGGTGCGGCTCATCATGCCTATCACCTCATGGAGCTGTCTGAGGAATCTCACTAGCATGCAACTCCTCAAACTTTGGCAAGCCATCTCATTGCTCATCACAGACTAGCTTGTTACTGTCCCTTTTCCCCTTTCAATTTAGTTTAAAGCCCTATCAACCAGCCCTGCTAGCTCTTGGGCAAAAACTCTTTTCCTCTTCTGAGAAAGGTTCATCTCATTGGATATCAGTAGACCTGGCAATGAATAGACCATCCTATGATCGAAAAACCCGAAGTTCTGCTGATGACACCAGCCTTGGAGCCACATGTTGATCAGCTGAATCTGCCTATTCCATTCAATATTATTCTCTACTACTGAAAGGACTGACAAAAATACTACCTGAGCATCTGATCCTTTAATCAACCACCCCAAGGCTCTGAAATCCCTTTTGATTGCCCCTGGATTTCTCTTTGTTACCTCTTCACTGCCAACATGAAAAACTAATAGCGGGTAATAGTCTTACCAGACCAGGGAGCTTCCTAGTGATGTCCCTTACCCAGGCCCCAGGGAGGCAGCAGACTTCCCTGTGGGTTGGGTCTGGTTGGCTGTCCGTTCCCTTCAGAAGAGAGTCACCTATGACAACTATCCTTCTTTTTGTTTTGACATGAGTGATAGTGATGTGGGGGGTAGGTTGTCTAGATGACCCCTCCATTCCAGAAGGACTTATGTCCACATCACCAGTTGTCTGCCCTTCCAGTTCCAGGACCTCATACCTGTTGCTTACAGGCACCTGGGAAGGTGGGGCAGGCTGAGAGTGGATTCACCTGCTGCCCCAAGCAGTAACCTGCTTCCATTCTCCCCCATTTCCTGGGTCTCCTCCTTCTGCCTGGTGGCGAGAGGGTGGGGGAACCTTTGTCACCTGTGGTTGGCTGGTGCATCTGTCTCAGTAATGGTAAAGTATTCCACCAGCCAATCTCCTCCTCTGACTCCCTGACAGTCCTCAGCCTGGATACCTCCTCCTGAAGCTCTGTCACCAGGCTAAGTAGCTCCTTTACTTGGGCACATCTCCCACAGGAGAGCTCACTACTGTCATCAGATACTGACCTGAAACTCAGGCACACCCTGAGTAAGGTTTTGCCTGACTAAACAACATTTGGTGTATGAGGTTAATTTTAAGTTGAATACTATTTATGTGACCAGATGTTCAAGAAAACTTTTTATACAATGATCTGTACATTTGATGTATTTTCTTCTACAGAACAGCTCACCAATGACACTGTATCTGCAAGTTCAGATAGTTCACGTGCCCCCACTGCAGCACAGTCAGTCAGCCATTCACAAGCAGAAAGCAATTGGGCTAGTGTATGGCTAGAAAGCAAAACAGATGAAACCTACATTTTGTTTCACTCTCAGACCTGGAAAGTGGCTTAAATTGCTTTAGTCAGCTTTCCAACAACAACATTTTGTCAAGTAACCAAGAGGAAATTTAAGCAATTTCAGCTCTGGAAGAAAACCAGTGGAGACTGTTACAAATGCCCCAAAACAGTGGGATATAGATTCACAGATCTTTAAGGCCAGAGGGAGCGTTAAATAGACCTACAACAGAGCAGTGACCTCCACTGTAAGTGGTAGCAGGGCTATAATTAAACACCATTGACAAATGAGGTCTGAAATCACAGGCAATTGTTCTCCCAAGATAGAGGACCTATTACTTAGTACTTTGGTTTAGCAATCTTTTGCCTCAGGCAAACTGGGAGTCACCACACTTGCAGTGGCAATGACAGGGAAAACATCTCAGAGCTCAAGAATGACTGTCATGCCATACTAGTGCAGTTCCCACGTGATTTTCATAGGCAGAGTCTTGCTCATCCAGCCCAAATCTCAGCTTTGGCTGTATTTCAAAGAACATTTCTTGCACAGAGAGGTGTTTGTTATGCTCTTCTTTGGGAATGCCCACTGCGCAGTTCTCAGGTCCAGCTACACTGCAAACTACTTAAGTTCAATCCAACACACCCAAAAGCTAAAGACCAAACTGCTGACAATCCCAACCTCTGAAATCAGCAGCTCTGGTTCTTCTTTAATATATGCAGCCTTGCTGCCTTCACTGCCACTATTCTGAGACTCCACTGTTCATTGATATTGGCACATCTGAGAAGTCAAATAGGGAGTAACCCACCCAAGTCCTCTCCACCCAGGACCATTCCTTGGTCCCTTCCTTGAGTGGAGCTCTTGACAAACAGGAGTACCTACAGATCTGTCACTTCGAATGAACTTCAGTGATAACAGTGCTTCATCCCACTCT
>NW_010332288.1:3585-11327 GCF_000700745.2 Antrostomus carolinensis
TGACTCATCACCCTACCTGGGCTCCAGACTCCACTTCCTCTCTGAGAGCTGGAAATCTGTTCTCCTCTCTGGCCAAGTCTAACTTCTGCTTAGGTCTCCTTTCACCTCCACTTCTGGGCCTAACAGTTCCCACAGTTGTAGCACAGTGTGGTTGAGCCTACAGGGTTTCATTAGAGCTTTTTAGTCAGTGTGGAAGCGTATGCCCCTTCCTTAAAACACTTCAACATTTTTGTGATATATTGCAGCTCATCAGTAGTAGGTCCATATTAGGGACAATACTGTCAGTAAGTTATAAAATAAGCTAGAAATATATGTGCAATTGATAACAGATTACATTTTGAACAAAGTCAGAATCCAGAAATTCTACAAAATAAAAATACATTGCTTTTTCTGCAGACTATAATCAAAATCAGTATTTTTTCTAAATATTTTGATTTTAACAAAACTACCATTTCTCACAAGGAAAACATTCCCAAGCTGTCTTATTCTGATGTGTCTTAGCTGGTCAAAATGTTGCTTCACACATCTTTCACTTGAACATGCCACGAGATAGGGCAGTCAAAAACAGACTGCCTTGCAGATACATTTACATGTAAGATGTAAAGTACAGAAAGTGTACAGGTATATAGGTCTCGTATCTGTTCAAAACCAGCAGGTTTGGGAATTTGGTGTAGGTGTGTTCATTGCTGCAGGTGAGACACAGCTGAGCATTTCAGCTTAACTAATGAAGGAAAACAGAAAATTTAGGAGGAGACAGCTAAGCCAGCAACCTAAATTACAATTTGACCATCGGAGTCTTAATTTTTTTTTTTTTCAATTAAGAAAAAAAATCAGCTCTCTAACAGCAGTGTGCTCACTAGAGAAATTCTGAAGAAGAGGATTTTGTCATTTTCTGCAGCATCCAACATTTTCTCAGAGGGTCTTCTACCCAATAGTAAACCTATAGCCATACCACTATCATCATATGACTACCTTCCAAGCTGCCGTGATCACACAGCTACCAGTACCTGAGCTGGCAAATGTTCAGCTAGATATGCCTGTATGAGTTGCACCTCATCTTTGACATTAATATAAACACACCCTGAGCTCTGGTTACCCTGCGAGAGGTAACAACACTACTGCTTCACAATGGCAATATATCCAATCCTTTTTTTTTAATGTTCATTGATCTCCTGTTATGTTCCTTAAAAGCTGAAGCTATGTGAATAACAAGGACCTACACAGATTTCCAGTTACACCAGAGGCCTGTCAGGCATCATGCAGGATGGTCCCTCTGCACAGCCCCCTGCCTCCTGCACCAAGACCCAGAGCAGCTCTCACAGGAGCCACAGAGGAAAGGGCAAAAGAAGAAAAAGCACAGAAATTCTGGCTGTTTTCCCTGCTTTTTATTTTTAAAGGTGGCCCTAGACAATTTAATCTCCTTTCTTCTTCACAAGCCTCACCTTTTTCTTTTTCCCTTCTGATTTTTAGCAGCAATTTATTAAGGAATGATTCCATACACCACTTCCCCAATAAAAAAAAAAAATTCTACAGGGAATATAAGCAATATATTTTTGGCCACATACAGAAGAGAGTTTAGGGAATTTAGCTGCAAATGCCACTGAGCTATGAAATTTGCAGATCACAACACAAGCTGCTCTCATCTCTGCTAGCCATCTCTGCCTCAACTGTGGTTTCTGACCAGCTTCAGTGGACAAACTTGCCTTTAGCTCCAAGTATTTCTCCTATATTATCTTGAGGAGAAAGGTACTGAAGAAGCACTCTGGCCCTGAAAGCCAAGCCTGGCAGGATGGAATCAGCAAGAAAGACTAGAAAATCAAACATGCCTGCGGAGACACACCAGAGATTTGGAAAACCTGGACAGTGTCATTTTTCTCAAGTATTAAGGCAACAAACTGAGAAGAAATGAAAATCCACCCAAGAGACTACACAGTCTGAGAAGGCTTCTGAATAAATGCAGCAGCCAAGCTAACTCTGGGATCTGCCAGCAGTATTAGAGATTGGAGCCTGGTTTTAACCTACAGCTCAAATTTCTACATCTACCAATGAACTTCTTCTCCCTTTCTGATAAAGGTCTAAGTCAAATACTCAGAGCCAAACCCAGTCCATTACATTCACTCAGGTTACTTTACTGGTCAAATTCCATCAGTAAGAGGAGGAAAATCACACCTCAGAGCAAAATCCTGAAAGCCAAGTACCCCTTTTCTCCTTGGCCTACATTGCAAACTGAAGACCAACTACAAATATACCTGCTGTACCTAATAAGCAGTTAGAGTTGTGTTGATGAGAGTTAACAGGAAAAGAAAGATTTTACCTACCCTTTCACTGTCTTAAAACCACAAAACACTTGCCAGCTTTGGGCTAATTAAACACTCAAAAACAACCTAGCGGGCTTTCTTCTCTGTTGTCCTGCTTTTTATGCAATGATTCATACAGGAGCAGAGGAAGTGCAAACTCTGCTTTTCTGCTCTGGTAGCCTTTTATACCCTCTTTGCTCTCCCTGACAGCACAAGGTAAGTCTCACGCACAGAGGGTGACAGGGGCAAGCTGGAACCAGCAGCCACAGCAGGGAGAGTGCCAATGCAGACAGGTAGGTAGAGGTGGGTCACCACACAAGGAAAAGCATCTGATCAGCATCTGAGGTTCATGACAGAGGGCATTCAGGGGAAAGTCAGTGGAGCACATGGGACAGATTAAAAAAAAAGTCAAAAGCTCTCCTTCTCCCATTGCTGCAATCAGCACCCTGCAGTGCAGCATCTCCTCCGTGTTGCCCAACAGGGAAGATGCTACCCTGCTGCTTGGGCTCTGTCTTCACCAGCACAGCTCCAGCCTGGCCTGGGAAGAGTCTGAGTACTCAAAGTGTGGCACTGCACAAAGCAGCAGGGAACTGGGAGATTTCAGTTAAAAAGAAAGACGAGGAACACTCCTCAAAGATGACCACCTAAACAAGGAAAGACACCTTAATTTCTAACTGCAAGCCTAGCTGGAAAACCAACAATCAAACCAGGTCATGCCACTGGATGCTCACGAATTATCATAATTCACCTGTCCTGCTACGATATTTATATGCTTCTATCGCTGTCACACAGAAGCATATGGGATTCTTAATACCTAGAGTACAGGAAGCCCCACTGGCTACGTATTTCAGACATGGAAAGGGAGACACAGATGGTAACCAGGTATATATCCCCTGCAAAGAAAGGTGGGTTGATTCAATCTTGAGTCTGCTAGTCTGCCAGCAAGCCACTCCAGGGATGCAGGAAGCCTGTGGCAGAAATAGAAATTAGTTTCTTAGGTGCTAATGCTCTAATGACTGGACAAGTTCTGCTGCTCCAGTCCACTTTCTTTACATGTTATACCTTGGTCTCCTGCCAGGATAATGTGAGCAAGTGTACGTGCAGGCAAGGCCTGGACAGCTGATATAGCATGACTGGCAACACTGTCAGCAACACAGAATATGAATCCAATGTACTCAAGTCTCAGCCCCATTTCAGAGCAAACACATTCAAAAACACACCAGTTCTTCTTTGAGTAGTCTGTGACATCCACAATCCCCCATACCTCCCCACACCTACCCCTCTCAGCCCTTTGGCTGTTTTGCACCCAGCTGTCAGCTCCTGGACCTGTTCACAGACGGAAGGGCAAATGCTTTGCTCTGCAGGGTAGGTTTGCAATGGCAGTGAGCCTGTCTGCAATGAAGGACTGTGGGAGAGACACACACATATACCCAAAAATCACATTGCTGTCTCTGGACAGCAATAACATGGCAGTTGCCTCGCTTTCTATAGGGAGAGAAAGAAGCTTTGCTATCCATCAAGTTCAAAGTGGGTCAGCAAAGAAAGAACAGGTAAAGTAAAATTAGAAGTTGGCCCAGGACAGGTGGCCACTCTACCATTTCATCACATGGATTACCACCTTCTCCCACATCCGGGAGTACTCAGTGCTGAGGCTGACGTGCAGAGTCATCTTCTCTTAGTAGTGACAGTTTAGCGGACAGATGTGCTCCTCCTCTGCTTCTTTCCTTGTAGCTTTGTCGTGCCATTTCCAGCATCCCCAAGGTATCTGGGAAGATTACTTCTCTCCGTTTTCCACCAAAACATAAAAAAAAATTACCCTATGGTAAATGACCTGCACACCTCCATCCTGGAATAAGGATGAAAGCAAGGCTACAGCATGTGCTGTCTCGCTTGGGGCTATATTTACTGCTGATTGACCTCCATGACAGGCTGCCTAGCTCAGCAGAAGCCTGGACAGTAATAATATATCAACTCTCTCTCTCTTTTTTTTTTTTTTTTTTTTTTTTGGAGGGGGGGGTTGGAAATAAACCTTTCTAAAATCAAGTTATCTCCTGACCATAAGTTGGAAAGAAAAAATTCTGGCTTTGTTCACTTCCATAATTATCAATAGTTACTTTTATTTAAATCTTTATTTAGTAATGTCTAAAAATTCCAGTTAGATCCTACCTGTGCACACTTTGGGACAGAGCAGGAGCCAGCAGGTTGGTCTATGGGGTGACAGAGGAAGCTAGTATCCAGGCTCCATCTAGATTTAGTCCTCCAGAAGCTCACTCAGCCCATTCAGATCTACTCTTCACTATAGCCAAGAACTGTCCTCTTATACAATCAGGCAGGTAAAGCCAGAACAGCTATTATAAACAGTCTGTGAACTATGGTTTACTCTTTTATAAAGTAACATTTTCATCCTGGTTTTTTCCCCTGAGTTCCACCTTCTTCTTGCCTACAAACCATTCTCACTCTTCACCAGTTACACCGCACACTAACTGGAGGTCTCCTTTGTATCCAACCACAATTTGCTTCACTTCAGCAAAGACATCCAAGCTTTGCCTAACTGAGGGCTACAACTTATATCTGTTGCCCAAGGTCTGCAGCTGATCTGAAATCAAGCAGAAAAGGATTGTAGCCTCATGGTCATCTATAATACAGAAGAGTGAAACACGAAGAATATAGCTGTCAGCATGTATTGCAGCTAGACTGTTTGAGTCAATGGCACACTCCACACAGGGGCCTGGAATCTCCCTGTAGCTCCCCTGCATTAAAAGGAGGGGAGAGTACAAAAAAAATCCAGCTAGGTCTGGAGCTGCTTGCTGTCCATGCTTAGTGAGGGGAGATGGGTCCTAGGCCATTTCTGTGAAGGGGTATGTAGGATCTAACTTGAAATTCTGTGGCTCTCGCTCTGTTTTAATATTTATTATTAAGAATAACAAATGGTACTTAAACTGCACTTTGCAGTTTCAAAGCACTTTATAAACACTAATTAATATCTTCAGACATCATCTTTCTCTGGTGCTCTTCTGGCAGTGCATCAAAAAATTACAACCAGGATGGAAAGATATTTTAAAAACAGGCAAAGAAACTTAAATCAGGAAGAATGAGCAAGAGAAAGAGATGAGGAAAAACAAATTGCTGCAAAACTACGTCATAAGCAGAGTTCTTACCAGATTCCTGCCCAATGGCCAGAGCTGAGGCATAAGAAGTGGCATAAAACAGCAGTTTTGCCCCTTGCAATGTTTACTCCACAGCCCTTGGAGACCATCAGTTCTAGAGTTTTGCACTGGTACTGAAGATCTGGGCTTCTCAAAGTGTGTCCCAGAACTGCCTGCCTTCCTCTAGAACAGCAGAGCACAGGACCAAATGGAGGGTCTGCAGCTGTTTATTGCTGGTGAATTCAACAACAACCAATTTATATTCATCTATCAAAGAATATGCAAGTGGAAGCAAATATTATGGTCGTGTTCATTTGTTTCTGATTACAAAATGTATGTAAATGTATATGCAAATTAAGTGCACCCATCAGGCTCATGGCAAAGTGCCAAATAAGCCCTTAGTATTACAAAGTTTGGGGTGGCTGGCAGGGAGATACAGTGATTGTAAGTGAGGATTGGCAGTGCCTTTAGATGCATCCAAAACTGGGCTGCTCTAAAGGGGCAGGTGGAGGATAAATCCTGCAGTAACTTGTCACTTTAAATGAAGCTGAGGGGTTATAGAAAAATCTGTTCCTGCTGCAGTTAGAAGTGTGATAATTACAGAGCAACGGGCTCCTCTGTCATTCAGCAGGCAGCATCCCCAGGAAATCTTGCTCTGTAATCAAGGGAAGAGGTGCAATCAGGCCCCTATTCAGCCTTCGTTTAGAAACAGCCCCTGCAGGCAACACAAAGGCTTCAGCACCGTGCTTTGTGAAGCTGGTGATCACATGAACGCCTTGGTTCTGCAACTACAAGCAGAGTTAATGTCATTTCTAAGCACATCTTCTGTTCACCTTTCCTCACAAAAGTCCAGGAGGGGCCTAGGGAGAAGAGTGAGGTCTTGGGCCAAAATGCCCCGTACATACAATGGTGCACTCACACTGTCCACATTAGTCAACTTACTCTCTACACCGTGATATCAGAAGAAGAGAGTATTTCTTCCAGGCTAAGGAAGACAGCGTGATCCTGAATGAGCGGATATGAACATCTTTATCTGGCTGCTAGAGCAGCAGGTTTCAAAATTTGTGTGGGGAAGATTTTGTTGGGGTTTGTTTTTTTTCCAGCAACATGAACGTATCTGTGCTGCTCAAATTCTACAGGAACCTCACTCTTGGCAGCAGCCTGATCCCACAGAGACTGATGAGGTTTATTAGAGGGAAAGCTGTCTCTGACTTCAGCTTTCATGTCTAATGCCACCATTGCCCAGAAACATACAAATTAATTGCTACTCAAATCAGCCATCCTTTGTACCCTACAGAGTTGTCAGATTCAATGAACCAGTTTACTACAACTGCCATAAAAACAGTATCACATTTTAATTCAAAACAGCCAAACCTTCCAAAGTGTGCATGCATTTGCACTCCCACTGTATACGCTCAGACACAAAAATTGTAGTTCTCATTGACCAGCAATGACCAGCTCAGCTATCCATCTAGGCATGTAGCCACCATGACATACATGATCCTGGTAACTCTGGGTTCACGTTAAGCGTCAAAAATCTGTATGCACATCGGGGGCATGTTCTGGACAGGATTTACAATTTTGTCTCAGTATGGAATGGTTGTTCTCTGCTGAGGTTCCCCATAACTGGAACTGCACTTTGTGTTACAGTAACCCCTTAATACTGTAAATGGACCTGCATTCTGTCACAGTACAGGATCAGCAGGTTCCACTCTCTATTTATTTCTTACTTCTCTGGCCACAGAATAAATGAGTGTGCTGTAGTCTTACCATCTGCGGACACACGTATCACTCAATAGCCAAATAATGGCCTAGACACTGTCAAGAGAACTCATTATTAAAAAGGTACATATTGCATTTAGCTGTTCAAACAGAAGTTGTTATTGATTGGATCCCATCAGTTCCAAGGAAAATAGCCAACTCTGGTGACGAAATGAAAATACAGACACAGACTACAGACTACTACAGACTAGTAAATACTGTAATGGAGTTAAGGATACTCCCCAAAAGGGAGCTGTTCATAACCAGCTGAAAGAGCATGTCTTTTTTGAAAATGAGACTGGGAGAAAAATAAACATGTTACTTTGTGGTGGGTTGACCCTGGCTGGATGCCAGATGCCCACCAAAGGCCACTCTATCACCCTCCTCCTCAACTGGGGAGGGGGAGAAAAATATAGCAAAAGGCTCGTGGGTTGAGATAAGGACAGAGAGAGATCACTCATCAGTTACTGGCACGGGCAAAATGGACTTGACTTGGGGGAATAAACAAATTTTAATTTATTACCAATCAGCCAAGAGG
>NW_010332289.1:0-2562 GCF_000700745.2 Antrostomus carolinensis
GACTTCTTCAAATGGACATCTAGCTGATGACTCATTTTCTTGCACTGATATGGCTTTGCTAACTAAAGGTCATACTGTTGACCTCACTTCCATTTCCCAAGTGCCTTCCTCATTTTTGGAAAAGGGATTTGGCTTCCAAGTCATCTGAATGCCATGAATTTGCTTGATATCAGTCCTCTGAGAAGAGATGCTATACTCTAGTAAACCCTAGACATCTTCCCAAGACATCCATCCATCTGATCTTCACCAAACAGAAAAGCACTCTATAGATGGAGAAAGGTTTTTGCATCAGGGAACTTCTCCAGACTGCTATGCAATCTCCCCTATGCTCCTGGATCAGAAAGAGGGAAGGAAGAACAGAAGTAGTTCTGGGTTGTTATTATTGTCCTCCTCAGCTGTCCTCACGAGGAAGAGAGCTTGAGCTTTTAGAGATGAGAGATGGTGCTGAGGACCATGTAGGAACGGAAGGGGTGGAGGTATTGGCTGGGGCATTTGGAGAGGGGATGGGGGAAATGTGGGTGCACAGTCTAGAGCTGGGGGGAGAGAAGGTGTGTTACCTTAGTCAGGAGAGATGGAGAAAGGGATGTACCTGACTGGGTAAGAAGTGATGAAGGTCACTTGGTGATGGGGGCCTACAAGAAAGCTGGGGAAGGACTTTTCATAAGCGCAGTTAATGACAAGACAAGGGGAAATGGGTTTAAACTGAAAGAGGGGAGGTTTATATTAGATATTAGGAAGAAATTCTTCACTGTGAGGGTGGTCAGACACTGGAACAGGTTGCCCAAGGGAGTTGTAGATGCCCCCTCCCTGGAAGTGTTTAAGGCCAGGCTGGATGACCTTGGTCTAGTGGAAGGTGTCCCTGCTGATGGCAGGGGGGTTGGAACTAGATGATCTTTAAGGTCCCTTGCAATCCAAACCATTCTATGATAAGGTGCAAATAGATCAGATGTCAAAGCATGTCTGCTTTGGGGAGGTAGAGTGGGGAAAAAAAAAAACAACTTTGGGATTCTCTGTTCTAGCACTTGAGGTGTCAGCCTAACAGTCAGCTCTTTATTTTTTAAATCCCTGATGGTGACTGTATTCCACAGACTTAAATTCTGCTGCCTGGAGCAGTCTCTTAGTTCTTGTGGGCACAGTTATCTGCCCTCTGTGCACAGAAACCCAGCACGCTGCTTCCAACTTGCTCTCTGTAGTGTGCTGCTCCTCCTTTGATCATCATCTCCCAGCTGGGGGCAACCACATCAGTCCTACTCCCAGGCCCTCTAGCAAAGGAACTGAGGCAGGATTTAGCTGTGCACGTAGGCTCAGATGAAAATATTTCTTGGGAGAAAACATAAGATTTGCTACTCAGTGTTCAAGGGGTATGCTGTGGTAAGAGTAAATAACCACAGGATTTGAATAAAATGTCTTGTTACAACTTGCTTTTTGTATATATTATCTAATTGTGCATTAAAAAAAAAAAAAAAAAGGCAGAAGTAATTGTAAAGTGACTATTAAATTTGCAAATTTAACATTCCCTTTGAAACTGCCCAAAACAACCCCAGCCAGCCAAACACAAAGTCACAACAACAACAAAATTTTAAATCCCCTAATCCAGGAACAAATCAGAAAGAAAAACACCCCCCAGGAAAAGTAAATTAATAAAATAACCTTCACAAAACCTCTGCCCTCAGCAATGTTTTAATCCAAATAAAAAAGGGGGCAGAAAAAGCCACGGCTTCCCTTAAATCATGAGAGGCTTTGCTATTGCCAGTGATTCAATGGGGAGGGCGCTTGGCCAGTCTGCTGGCGGGCAGGAATCTAAAGCCACAAGGCAGATCTACACATGGGCAAACAGAGCACTTCCAATAATTTACAAATGCACCTTGGCTTCGCTTCCTCTTCAATTACAAGCAGTTCATAAGCCACCTTTGAATTTAATCTGCATTTGCACACGCTGGCTTTCTCTGCCGTGTAAATGGCTGGTCTGGTACTAACGGTCTGGAAAACTTTTTTTTTCTTTTTTTTCTTTTTTTTGAGGTTGAAGGGGGGGTTGGTGGGGGTTGTGGAAATCCTCTGAGTGCAGTGCCTAGGCTAGGATTGCAAAGGAAGCTGAGGCCTCCAGCCCTGCACAGGAAGCAATCTTAGAGCAGGCCTTTAAATGCCAGATTCCAGGCAGAGTTTAACTAACCACTGACAGCTCTGTAAACAAAGCAGGGACAAAAAGAGAACAGCTTTCCCTTTTCTGGTAGTCATTTTTTTTGGTTTGGGGGCTGCAGGGGAATTCTGTAATACTCGGCTTGATGGGATATAAACCAAGGCTGGAAAGGCTTTGTATATGAAGAACTGTAAAGGGGAAAATATTTCATGGACTAAATCATAAAGAAGAAGGTAGGGCTCGGGGAAAACGCCCGGATTAAACTACAAAAAAAAAAAAATATTGCTACTTTTGGTTCTTTGAGCAGGATTTATACATAGCTTGGCTTCTCCTGGGTGGTATTTAAAAAGCTGTGACTTATTTTCCTTCTCTTAATTTCCTTTTTTCCTCTTTTTTCTTTTTTCTCCTCTTTTTTTCTCTTTCCC
>NW_010332289.1:2988-29181 GCF_000700745.2 Antrostomus carolinensis
TTTCTCCTCTTTTCCCTCTTTCTTGTTTTCTCTTTTCTTTTTTTTTTTTCCACATTTTTTGAAAGGGGGGGTGGGGATGCACAGACGGGGACTAATTTTTGCAAGATTTTTAATTTCTGTACAATTAAAGAAAATAAGAAATCTCTTGTGCAGCTTTTTATTGCTTCCAGTAAAAATTAGAAGCTTAAAGTTGAAATCCTACTGAATTGTTGCTTTTGTTTGTAGAAAAGACCTGTGATGCTAGGCTGTGGCTAGCAGATGTATACAGTCCTTACTTCAAGCATGTTGATTTAATTTTTACTAGGAAACTAAATGCAGACATGGGCTATGTTTATCCTACAAGGCATTTCATTAATCTTGTTTATCTCAACAAGACTGAGGAAGTTAAATTTTTTGATGGAAAAAGAAAATAGTTATGGCGAAGTTAAGAAAGCAAAACAAAACTAAATGGACTCTGTTGGTAAAATGCAACCATTCTGTTTTCTCTCTCATCTAAGCAGTCATCTCCCTCTTTTAGATTTGGATCTTTCCAGAGCTCTGAACGCTTGAACACCGACCATGGATGACTTTGAACGCCGCAGAGAGCTTAGGAGGCAAAAGCGTGAGGAAATGCGCCTTGAAGCAGAGAGGTGAGGTATTACATATGGAAAACGGTGCTGGTGGCTTGCCTTTCATTAGCGGTGGCTTTGAGGATTTCTGTCTTAAATTCCAAAGTATGCTATAGCTAACCAAAGAGTCCTTGCTAATGATAATGTGCCATAAAGTTAGTTAATACTTATTAACTTTAGTTACGGTGCGAGAGGCTGCAAGTCAGGGGTGTCTAGTGCCTAATTCCCTTAGCTGGTTGTAAATGTCCTAGTTTCTAGTTATTTTGTTCCATGGATGAATGTAAACAGTGAAGGTAGGCTATGGCTACATTAAATTATTGGTAGGAATGCACAGATGGCACGTGAGCGAGCGAGTGCTGTACAGAAGGGATTTTGTTTTATTTTCAGACACAGAGCTAAAATTATAAGATAGCAATTGGAAGCTGAGATACCCTTGGTATATGTAATATAGCGTCTCTGTGAATTGCCTGTCATTACTGTGCAATTGCTATTGTATTTGTAGTGCCTGTCATTTTTTTTTTATTCATTTACAACCACTTTACGTGGGCAACAAGGGCAGCATTTGCTATCAGTTATTACAGATTTATTTTTGGTGCAAATGAGAACGGAACTTGATATGGGTACAATGATGTCAATTTATGAAAGGAGCAGCATGGAGATACTGGGAATGTCATTTCATTAACTAACCTCATTTTATACCTGTACAGTTCCATTTGCTTGAATGGAATTTCCCTTGATTTACAGTGGAGGGAGCAGGGAGAAAGTCAAGTTCCATTTATTTTTGTAGTGTCTTCTTTGGTATAAAGATTTGATTTAGTTTATTAACACTGCAGTTATTTTTTTTTAAAAAAATGGAGCTTTGGTTTAAGTCAATTTTGTTCTCATTTTTGTGTTTTATTTTGAATATGGACTTAATTTTTGTTTCTAGTCTTTCCCATGCACTGACGAAAACATGGTGTTTTGGGTTCTGAATGTTGTAGGAGAAAATACATTTTCAGAGTAGTTTCAAATGGAATTCAGCAGAATGCAATGCCAAATGTATTTTGTAAGCCTGCTTTGAGCTTTTTAATAAGGCCTTGCTTATATAGTAGGGCTGTCTGATAGATGTTGGTGATATTTGGGGGAGAATCCCAGGTAGATGAGATGCAATGGCCACCTTTCTTTCCAAAGGAAGAGTTGCTGCACAGAACTGTGTATGTGACCTCTCGTCGGGCTATAAGCTGAACCTGCAAGCTCTGGAAAGCTCCAGCAGGGTTGCTTGGAGATAAATGAACTCACATGAATCATGGTGGCCAAAGGGAAATGAGGTGGCAGCCTCCCTTTGCAAAATGCAGCTGTCACCTGCTTGTTGACCTCCCCAAAAGGCACAGGAGCCAACGTGCTGTGGTACTACGATGCCTTCTTGTCCCAGAAGGTTTCCCCCAGGCCTGGGGCAGTATGTTTTTGTTGGGCAGCATGGGAGGGATTGTGGAATCTGTGTGCTGGCGTGTAGTATAGTACATGGTATTTATATACTTCTTGTGTACTTCTGCTTTAAGAAAATCTTTTTAAGGAAAGGCCGAAACTTTAGGGTTTGCTCTTAATGGGGGCAGTGGTGGAGTCCCCATCCCTGGAGGGATTGAAGAGTTGTGTAGACACAGTGCTGAGGGACATGGGTTAGTCGGGGACTTGTCAGTGTTGGGTTCATGGTTGGACTCCGTGATCTTAAAGGTCTTTTCCAATTGAGGCAATTCTGGGATTCTGTGATGAAGGCGCTGTGTGGCCTGTGGAGGATGCTGGGGGATGCAGTCCAGGAGGTGTATTCTACTACAGAAAAATGTCACTTGAACTTCCCTGTGAAGGCATCCAAACTCTTATGAGAGTGTACCGTGGCTGTGGGCTGGTCTGGGCATAAGCAATGTGGTGTGGCCGGGTTGTGGAGGCAGTGACAGCTACAGGGGTTGGGGATAAGGGGCTCTGCCCTTACCACCATGGAAGCTCAAATCCAGAACTTCAGTTGTATCCATAAGTCACCTTGCAGCCTGAGATTTTATGTGTGGGTCCAGTTCTGGTCCATGATTGTTCATGGAGAAACTGGAGCCCTGGGGAGGCAAAAGCTTCAACCAGCAGCTCACTGGTGTCACTCGAAAGGGCTGTCCCAGGGCAGCCCTCGTGGGCTGATGGGGATCCCTGCCCCTGTGTTGCAGGCAAACCAAGTGGTTGGGCCTGAGAGTGATGGCCACTGACCCTGGAAAGAGCCCCCTCCCCACCCACCCAATTTTGGGAAGTGTTTTTGCCACATCTAGGGTGGCTTTGCTGGGATTTTGTGCAGTGGGATTTTGTGGATGAGGCGAGCTTGGTGGCAGCCTGTCTGGAGGAGAAGGGCTTGGGCCCATGTCCCTGTTTTCTGCAGAAGCACTCTGTGGCCTTTCCCACACATTTGAAGGCTTTTAACAATAAATTGCTGTACTCTAAATCTTGCTCTACTCCCTCTGCTGCTGCCAACTTCAAGCATTCAAGTATTATGAGTCAGACTCCTTAAAAGTCACAAGACTGCTCTAAAAATCTTGAGATCTTAAAAATAATTTAGTCTGGCCTTTTTATTTTTGGTTTGCTTTAACAATAACAGAGCCTGATTCTCAACTTCAGATGTGACTCTGGAAGCTGGGACCTTCCAAAACCTGCCCGAGCTGGAGTAATGCTAGGGAGGAGCTGAGCATCCACCCCCGTTGCATTGCTCTGCTCATGTTGAGCTAAGGGCAAGCAGCATTTGGGCAGTTATTAACAAATAAGTCACGCTGGGTTGTGTTTGGTGAAATGAGATTTTTAGGGATTTGAGGATCATCTTCACCTTTAAAAATATGACTACAACATGTTTGTGTACACGTCTTAAGCCCCAGCAATCTGCTTGCCAGACCTCCCTCTGTCTGAACACTTTTGGGTGTTTCATCAAGTGAATAATGCAGTTCTGAAGAGTGGTATGGAGCTTGAAAATGCTCCATTAGCTCTGAACATAACATTTCCCTGCACCCTCTCATCAGTGGGCTGTAGCCTTGCTATGGGGAAACCATTGCTGCTTGTAAGCACTTCCTCTGGGAGACGGACAGATGGATGATTATGTGTAGGCTGTAACATGTTTGTTAGGTCTCCCAGACATTGTTTAGGCTTTTTTGAGTTGAACAGTAAACCCAGAAGTGGAAGCAGCCGTATCAAACAGCAGTATTTGTAACTCAGCCAGCCACAGTGACGCGTTTTGCCATTTCCTGGGATAAAGCCTGTTCCCAGCTTGACACCCATGCCCAAGAAAGACTGAAAGGTGAAGATGCCTTGTAGCAGCATGGACTCATTGTCCTGGTTTTGCTAAAATTGAGTTAGTTTTCTTCTTAGTAATAAGAATAGCTGTGTTTTAGTTTCAGTGTAGAACTTGTTATGAGAGGAATGTTGATAAAAGTACTAAGTTTTTTAGTTGTTGCTGGAGTTCAAGGTCGTCATGTTTGGCTGGTTCACAGCTGCATTAGGACTGGGAGGGAGAAGTGTAGTGAATAGCAAACCCCAAAACTGGCATTTGGATGTGCCAATGAGATATTCCATAGCATATCACATCATGTCATTACATTAACCAGGGTTGTGCATTACTCATTTGTACATTCTGTTATTACTGTAGTTATCATTATCATTTTATTTTAATTAGTAAATAGTTTTTATCTCAACCCATGAGTCTCCTTGCCCTTTTATTTCCAACTCTCTCCCCTACTCCCTGGGAAGGGGGGGATGAGGAGGGTGAGAGAGCAGGCTCTGTTTGGCTGCAAACTAAAAAGGTGAAGCCAAACCACCACACTCCTGCACCACATGCCTAGGAGGTAGTGACTTGATCTTATTGTGTCTTCCCAAGGGCCAGAGGCTGTGTGAGGACTAATCAGGATACATGTACCATCAGCTCCCCAAGTATCTGTCATGCTGGAGCCATTGATGTTGAGCCACTTATATCTAATCTTTGGAGATGCTTAGTGCAAGTTTGATCCTTAAGGGCTGATGTTGGGCTTTGTGTTTTAGGGTTTTTTTTCCATTAGAAAGCTGTTTCCATAAGAAATGATGCTGTGTTGTGCTGTGTAGTCCTGGCATTCTGGGTTGATATGCTTAGGATTGATCCCAAGGAGAAGCTGGCTTTGTCTTTTAAAGACCAACAGTGTGGTTCACTGTTGCCATCTGCTTTGACTACTACTTCATGCTGTGGTATAGATATAGATTGCCACCAACTCAGAAAGCTAGAGGGTTTTTTTGTGTTTTAAGCTCTTATCATTTCAAGTTATCCCACACATCCTGGATTCTCTGCATGGGCTTGCTGCACCCACCCAGAAATTGTGTCCAGCCAGTTTTTTGACTGTTTGTCTGGGATCTCTGGAAGCATGTTTGGAGTAGCAGTGCAGACCTGTCTAGGGGACATGTGGCCAACAGCAGACTTGGGGTTTTGTCCAGCTTTCTCCCAGGCTGTCAGATTTATTGCAGGTGCTCAGCCTGGCAGGGACCCAGTAGCTCTTGTACCTTATGGGAGAACAAGGCTTTTCAGGCATAGAGTGGGAAACCCAGGACAAAGTATGGCAATGTGAACTGTGCCTGTCTGCTAGAATTTTGAATGTGGTTTGTACTGATCTGGTGTGAAAATAGGAAGGAAAATAGAAGCCTACCAGCCATTTGGGTGATGGGATGTGCTATGACCCCAACTGCTCTGCAGCAAAACCAAGGCTTTATCCTGGTCCTCAGGGGCAGAGGGAGTCCTGTGCCTGGGACAGTGGTTGTATAAAGCCCTGAGGTCCTGGTCCAGAGCTGGCTGAAGTCACTTGGAAGCTTTCCACTGATTTCAATGGGCTTTGGATTAAGGCCTACCTGAGTTATTCCAGCCAGATGATTTATGAGACAGTCTTAGTGGCAGCCTTGAAGGAGCTGGACAAATGCTTTGCCTTCCCAGCCACAGAGTACATACCGTGCTGGAGTATTGGGGCCATCACAGAAATGGGTTGTACTTAACTGATGGGAAAAATCTCATATGTAATTGAAGCACAGGGGATTGACTTCTTTCAACAAGGGAAAAAACAAATGCCACCTGCTGCTTTGTGCCTCTTCCTAGGCAGTAAAAGATGTTCTCTTGAACAAAACCATCGGGTTTTGTCATTTTGATGTTGTAACTGACACTGGAAGAATTTAGCCTGGGTAGAGTGTGTATGTGTGTGTTAGGAGGGGTGGTGTTTTGTGAATATCTTGTTGATGCACTTGGGTCTGTCACAGATGCATGCAGCTGCAATGAAAAATTGACGTGAAATACTTCTTGAAGTGACAATGGATCTGCTTCCTTGACTTCATCATAATTGAGAGCAAAAATTGGCCCCTTGAACTCCCTAAAAAAATAGCTCTTAGGTTAATCTATTTAGCACTTAAGACACAATTTTACAGCTGTCTGACTTGCTATTGCCCCAGCGATGTTTTTTCACCTTTCCCTGGTTTTGGTACTAGGAAGCTGATTGAATCTGCTTCATTGCTATACCATTGCTACTGCAGACTTCAGGAAAGCCTTAGGGTCATTGTCAGACTGGTCTCCATTTAGCTGAAGCTTAACTTTGAACCTGAACCACAGCTTTGCCCTGTGTAATGCTCTTCTCTAAGGGATGGCAGGGGAAGGAGAGGTATTGGTCATCCTGTTGTAAAAATACAGCAGAGAGAAGTGGCTCTCTAGCATTGAGTCACTAAAAAGATTCTAAAGCTACTGTGTTACTTTGTGGGCTGTGTAGGATCTCCTCCCAAAGGTCACAGCTGTCCTGACTAAAGGGCTCATCTCCTTACAGATCAATAAGATATTACTAAACATACCCTAAAAGGATAAGTGGGTAGGGCATACAGAAAACCACTATCATTAAGCTTTATGGTTCCTGATAGCATTAATTACTAAAGGCAGTAGAATCATAGAATCATTTTGGTTGGAAAAGACCTTTAAGATCATCGAGTCCTACCATAAACCTAACACTGCCGAGTCCACCACTAAAACTTGTGCCTAAACAAGTGAGTAAAGATTACCTTTTTTTAAAAAAAGCATCCAATGGTTCAATCAAAAACTCTCTCCAGCCTCTCATTTAAGCAGTTTTATAAGACAATGTGGTTCATGTTTTCCAAGTTTCAAAGGAGTGCATGTTTCAACATAAGAGAAGGTGGCTGCACATGCCTAGTGTTATTTCCCATTGTTCACGATTTCAGAACAGTACTTCCAAAAATGTTCGGCCTCTGTCCTCTTGAGGGCTGTGCCCTTGTCTGGTCTAAGCCTCTTTTGCTACTAAAACAAGAGCTACAGTGGTTTTGTCTCTCCATGAACTTCATATATCCTGAAGTTCCAAATATTTTGAGGGTTTGTGGTTGTCTTTCTTTAAAATACTCACCACCTGGTAGAGCTGAGACATGACATCTTCTGCCCAGGAGTTAAATATTAAGACAATGAATAAATAAGATCAGAAGTGCGTGAGGATTGAGAACAAATTGAGGCAAAGTGCTCCAGCTGTTAAGCTGTCTTCACAGCTACCTTGAATTCCAGGACTGACAGGACATATTTGGATTGTTAAGGTGAATTTGGCACTTCACGTTGTGTTGGTCACTGTTCCTGCAGTTCTTGGAGCTCCTTCTTAACCCAAACAGAAAAGCATGACCCAGTAGCTCCTTAAAGCATGCCCTACTGCTGTCACTCTCAAGTTAGGGTGGATACTAGACAAATCTTTGTTATTGTTGCATTTTCAGATGTCCTGGAGGAAATAACCAAACATACCACTAAATTACCTACTACTTAATTTTACAGCCATTGTGTGTTCTGCAGATTATATTTTCTTTAAAGTTCTTATGGATAAATGTTTTATAAAAGAAGCTTTGTTCTTCCAAATAGCTAGACATACAGAATATAAACTTTACTGAGCTAACCTCAGTGCAATTCCTAAGCAGACAACAAAATCAACTTCTTAGTATTTCAGATATTAATCCCACATGTATGTTAAGATCATTCTATAATCTCTGTACTGCATCTACTATACCAGCCAGGCTTTTAGTAGGAGAGCCCAAATCCAGCACCCAGACAGCTGGCAAAGTGCCCCATCTTTCACAGTTTCAACAGAGTGGCAGGTTTGCTTTGGAAGCACCAAGGAGTTTGGGAAATTCTTGGGTGAAAAGCACCCACTCCAAGCCTATAACCAGGTAACCCACCTACCACCAAAGTGAAGTCTGCCTTTTGGTTTCCTCCTGTATTTTTATTAGCTTTAACTAGACTGAAGTCCTTGAGGAACTTGTTTAAATGCCTAATAAATATGGGCATTGAGGCACAGCTTTTGGTGCTTGTTATTGACAATTTTAGCGTGCATATTTAAAAGGACACCATATGAGGAGTAATGCAATATTTTATCATGATTTCCAGAATTAGACTGAAGCATAGGCACTGCACAAAGAAGATCATGAGGCTGAAGGAATGTAGCTGGTATCGTACAAATAAGTGTCAATGGCTGTCCTGTCACATTTATGTTGAAAAATAACATCTCTTTAATATCTTATGTAAAAATTATTAGTATGCAGTCAATTAAGCTAGGGTAGCCTGCAGTGCTTTTGCAACTCTGTCTGACATTTTACTTTCAAACAGTGTAATTCCTATCTGCCATTAGAATTTTCTTCTATAAAAGACTTCAGAAACTTGATCTGCAAAAGATTGCATTAACTGAACATTGACCTAAGGTTTGTGAAGGCACAGAGCCTTCAAAATTTCTGTACCAACAACAGCAGAGCAGTGTGGTGCCTGTGACTATAAATATAGATGTCCCTGGAGAGAGACATGGCACCTCAGTTTCCCCAGCAGCATTTTCTGTCCCTTGGCAAGGAGTAGTAGTACCTCAGCCCTTCACGTTGGTTACTTTCACTTAACTCAGCATGGCAAAGACCAAAGACACTGTCCTAAAACAACCTAGAATAAAGGAGATTCAGGTCTTGGTCCTCTGAGTCTACTTTTATCAGACTCTGTTTCAGGCAGGGCAAACCCCATCTTCATTGATCTGGACAGCCAGTGTCAGTTGTCAAAAAAATCCTGCATGAACCATTGCTAAGTCTTATTAGACTCCTAACCCAGTCTCTCTTCATAAATAAAACCAGTTGATCTGTATTTCTTTCTAGACACTAAGTATATCATAGAATGGTTTGGGTTGGAAGGGACCTTAAAGCTCATCCAGTTCCAACCCCCCTGCCAGCAGCAGGGACACCTTCCACTAGACCAGGTTGCTCAAAGCCTCATCCAACCTGGCCTTGAACACTTCCAGGGAGGAGCAGCCACAGCTTCTCTGGGCAACCTGTTCCAGTGTCTCACCACCCTCACAGCAAAGAATTTCTTCCTAACAACTCATCTAGATATCTCCTTTTCCAGTTTAAAGCCATCACCCCTTGTTCTGTCACTCCCTGCCCTTGTCAAAAGTCCCTCCCCAGCCTTCCTGGAGGCCCTTCAGGTACTAGAAGGTGGCTATAAGATCTCCCCGGAGCCTTCTCTTCTCCAGGCTGAACAGCCCCAAATCTCTCAGCCTATCCTCACAGCAGAGCTGCTCCAGCCCTCTCCTATGATGGAGCTCTCAGCTGGTTAGTCCCTTCACATGTGCCTGTTATCCACAACTAGCACAGGAGGCAGGGTTAATTTAGTTCATTGTATAAAGCCTTCTCAGGCCAGAGGATTGTGCATACCTCATCATAAAAACGTCTAAGTTTACAAATGAGTTGGCTGAAAATTCTACATAAAGCCTTTTTTTAAATCAAAAAGGGTTATTTTTTTAATAATGCTCTCTAACAAATTTCATTTAAAGAAAAGCCAAAGGAATACTGTGGTGTAATAATAAAAGAAGCTGATGGTTCAGTATCCCTGTACCTTAAAAAATAACCAGAAAAATATTTTCAGGCAAATACATTGTTCATTGCTATAGTCACCTGCAATAATATATTCTATAGCCTGGATGTGCTTGTTGCAAGTGGCTGATGGCATACATCCTGGTGGTCTAGCCTGCCCACTGAGATGGGCCATATAGGGTATTGCTTTTTCAGGCAGAGAGGGTCATCAAGTGTTGCTCAGACAGCTGGTTACTTCTGAAATGCAAGTTGACTGCCAGTGCAGCCCTCCTTGCTGTTGCTTAAGGGGGAAGGTGGGAGCAAAGCAGGCAGGGCTGCTCTGAGCTGCCTCCCTACCACACACCCACACCCTGGCCTCACAGGCTGAGCAGCTACTTATGGGGTCGAGTATCTGGGGCTGGACTTGGGCTGAGGGTCCTGAGCCCAGCTGCTGAGGTGTGGACTGCTCTGTGCATGTGGTAGCACAACATTCGTGTCTGAAGGAGGTGTTGAGTGGAGGCTGCTGTGGAAGGAGAACGTTGGTGGTGTTTAATTTGCTCTTTTGCTCTAAACAGAAGATAGTAACTAAAAGCACACTCTGAAACTGTGAATTTCCAGACTTGGATGGGTATGAGCTCTTAGTTGTTACATTGCAATGCTTTCTTTTTGGTGAATAAGAATATTATTGAACTTGTTGCTTAATCTTGTCACTATTCATCAGGGCATTCTGGGCTCAAAGGTAAATGTTATTAGTCATGATGGAAACTGCAGTTATTACCCAACGGTGAGACTCTTTAAGGAGTGACATGTAAATAAGTTTAGCCAGTGGATTTCTAGGAGCATCTACTTCTCAGTGTGAGTTTGCATTTTGTTAACATCTTTATGATTTCATATCTGAAGTTAAACCAGATAATCAGAAGATTAGATTTCCCTTTAAAACGCCGAGCCCAATTTGTTTGCAGGGATAACAGATTAAATGAAGTCAAATGGTAACAAGTTTTACACGTGAATAAGCACAGTATGCAAACACTATCAAATTGCTGGCAGCCTGGGCGAAGTTACACTTCCACAGCTCGGTTCAAAGAACTATGGAGAAAAAATGTGATTTGCAAATGAAACTCCAAACTGATTTCAACTTGTAGAACCATCTCATTTGGTCAATTAGCTCCTGCATTTTTGGCTTTGTGCCTTTAAACAAAGCTTTAATTACTGAAGATAATGTTTATAAGCAGCTTTATTGCTCTCATCGTAACCTACTTATTAGCTTGTGCTAAACAAAGAAAATCCTCCAAGCCAGCAGATTGTACTTGTGTGATCAAGGTCTTTCATAGAATGGAGACATCAGGTGGCTGTGCTTCTTGGGCAGCTTCATTCAGCAGTGCACAGCTCAAGGAATATTCCTGCACAGAAATAAGGTCAGTGGGCAACTGCTCCTTAGAAAATTTGTCTTGGGACAGCCCAGTCCCCGAGGATGCTGACACGCAGTGACCAGAGAGTTGGGTTAACTGAAGTGATACAGCTACACATTAGAAGGAGCAGTAGTTGTGTCAGCCTTGCAGCTGAGCCCTTCTTTTCCTGGGGAGCAGTAGGTGTGATGGGAGGTGGAAAAGTAAGCAGGATGCTCTTATTCTTGTTTATTGGAAAGTATAAACCAGTGGGTAGTGTATTTGACAGTTAAAGGTTAGCCTCATCTTGGTTGACATTCAGAAAATGTAAATAGATGTTGTTTTTCTCCCTGTTATGTCAAAACCTGGACTAAATTGGACTAAATAAACTTGCTTATTAATAGTCTTTGCTGGAAAGTCTATTGAAAAAAGGCCAGCAAGTTTGTCATGCTGACATAGAACATCAAGGGAAGATTGTAACTCAACAGCTTGTGACTGGTTTTTTGTTTTGTTTTAAATTATTGTTTGTTGTTTTTTTCTTTGACATTTACTGAAAACATAGTTCAGTTTCCTTTAAGGTAGCTTGTGACCCATTTTCAATGTGGATATTATTTAAGCCAGCAGCAAAGACTACTCTAGCAAGAGGTTATCTTCTAGGCAGACTGTGTTCTGCTTGTGCTGAGGCCATAACAGAGGTGCTGAAAATTGGAATTTAAAAGCAGGGCTTCTTCAAAAGTTTTGTTAAGTTGCTTCTCCATACTAATACTCTCCTCTTTGACCAGCATGAGACATCATATCTATTGGCGTTTAAACTGATTCACGTGAACAAGCTCTCCCTTTGTGAGCCCTCTTTGTATGATTTAAGCCTGATGTATGTCATGGTAAATTTTTAAGTCAATTAAGTGCACGTGGTGGAAAGTAACCAAATTACCATGATTTGATTTACTGTTTGTCAGCGGAGCCCCTTGCAAGGGAGGTATCTTATCATGAAACAGTGTGGGAAGGTAAGCCTGTTAACATTTGAACTGGGAGGATGGCAGAGATTTTATGCATTTGGCTTCAGACCAGGTTTGAGGTCTATTTCTGCAACCTCTGTGTACAGACAAGGTCTTTGTGACTGTGATGAGGTGCACTGGTGCTAGACACCTGGATGAGGAATCTCTGTTGATCTTAATTTTCCATGCAAATCCTTTTTCTTCTTAGAGTTGCTTGTTTCTGCTCTTAATGTGGCTCTGTGGAGAGCTGGGTGGCACAGGTGATGATAGACAGGGAAGCTCAGACACTGACCTACCTCCAATCCCTTCGTGTTACCATGTTGCATGAGGTCAGGTACACATCAGGGGAAGGCTGGTACTAGATGGGTGAATCAGATGTTAGGCACATCCACCAACTGCTACTGACCACATGTCAAGAAACAGAGCTCAGGATTTCTCTGCAAGCCATGGTGGAGTCAGCAAATAGCTACAGCTATTCCCAGTCCTGGCATTCGGATTCCTGCAACAGCTTGGACTATTATAGCTACCTGTTTCAAAGGAGCATCCTGCAAAGATGAATAGAGAGCAACTAGAAGGAAAAATCTGAGCAGCATCACTTCTAAAGTGAGAAAAGCACTGCAGGAATGACTGAGAACACATACAGCAGTTCACAAGACATGCAGCTTCTTACCATGAGAGAGGTTCCTATGTGTAATAGCTTAATTCTCAGAAGTATGTCTTTTTGGATTTTGTGTGTGTGTTGAACAAATTTCTGACTTCAGCAAGCAGACAATGCTTCCAGGAGCAAGCTGGTTTCATTTAGAAAATGGCCAGCCTTCTGTGATAAGGAGAAAATCAGATATTCTTGTGTATCGATACAGGGCATTTCTGAAAGGCATTGTTATAATACAGAGGTGAGGAAGACATGGGGTGAAGCTGGCCTCTGTAATGTAAAGAATAGAACTTTTTCCATCTGTATTTTTGAACAGAGAAAAGGAAGGAGGTGGTATAAATTGCTTTTAGTGAAATGGAACTTCTGAAACTTTTTCCATCTGTATTTTTGAGAAAAGGAAGGAGGTGATATAAATTGCTTTTAGTGAAATGGAACTTCTGGTGAAAAAAAAGATACCCCATAAATTTGTTTGTGGCCTTCATGTGAATTCAGATTTTTTTCAGCAAAAACTAGCTATCAGATTTTCACAAAAAAGCTTACAGTTAGAAAGTCAACAACCACATAAGACTGTCTACACTCCTCCCACTTAGTGCTTATCATTTTGTGAGAGGACCAGAGCACAGCAGAGATTGGAGAGGAAAGCCCTTCTAATTAACCATATACAGATTATTTTTGTCCTTATGCCCCATCATAAAATGATTATACTGTTGCATTTGTATGGCATATCATGCTATCCCTCGAGATGGAGTTGTCAACATCCAATCTGATTTTCTATCTTTTCCCTAAGCAGAAAACTTTTAAATCATGTATATTTCCACAGGAATAGCGTGACTGTTTTTTCTTTAGAATAGGTTTCTTTTACCAGTTTGCAACTGCTAAGCTGAACAGTCCTCACAGCTTTTTCAAGTTCCAGCCCATACAAAATGACAAGCTTTTTCTGGGTGCTGTTGCTCAGAACATTCCCGAGATTCTCCAACAGCTATTACTTCAGTGTCTTAATAAGGCAGCACCATAGCTGGGAAATACAAGGAGATGTTTTTTCTAAACACTGGCTACACATCGATTCCTTTTATGGTCCAGCTTGCACAGTGGGGTATTCCTCTGAAGGTCAGCGACAGGGATGACAAAGTGCTTCCCACTGCAGCTTACTTGTTGAGTACAGGCATCATGTGTCTGGTACCATATGTTCATCCTGCTCCAAGAAGGAGGAGAAAGAAAGAATTGGGTAGGGAAACGTAGAAAGAGGGAGGAAAAAAAGCAGAGTGGGAAGTGCTGTGCATTTTCTATTGACGCTATGGCTGTGCGCGCTGCGGCTGCAGGATGTAGTTGTGAATATCATCTACAGAAGATGTGTGTGTGTGATGGGCTGATACTTTGTAAAAAATGCCCCTAATAAACTCCTCAGTAGGGCTTCAGGGTTCAAGTTATCCCACAGCAATACCAAGGGCAAATTTTCATGTTATGCCCATAAATTTGGCTTTTCATTCTCCCAACAAAATGGGATAGAGCACTAGTGACGTTTTCAAACCAATCAGTTATGATGGCTACAGGGAATATTTGTACTGGAATGGAACATGATGAATTTGTTTAAGCAAAAGATTTTAGTCGTCTCCTTCCCCACCCCCCACCCCTTTTCTCTCTTATACAAGCTCATTAACATGAGTCTTTTCACTCATTAACATATAATAATCTTCTTATGCTGGAGGGTTACATAAGTTCCTTCAGGGCTATTGTCTTATTTCTCACCAGAAGTTTTAATGGAATGGATGAGTCATTTCAATATTCTAAAGAGAAGAAATATATTGGTGATTAATTTAATATGAGAAAACTCCCTACTAAGTAATTAAAATCTTATTGTATTTTGTCAGTCCTGAATATATGTATAGGGTATACATAAACTAAAAGAAGAAACTATATCTTCAAGGCAAACCAGAAATGTTTAAGCATATTTAATGAGTCTGTAATCTAATTTTTCGTTTACTGATTATTGTCAGATGGACTAATACAGTGCCTAATTAACCGTGAAGACAATGAAAGACTTTAACTGTGTCACCAGCTCTGAAACTGAGAAAAGAGAAGCACTTGAAGGTGTTGTTTTGATGACTCACATCTTAAAAGTCTAACTTTCTTCATCTGTTTCCCTGTTGCTTTGCTGGCTCCATCCTGATTTCACCTATCATGCTCACATCATACTTACAATGAGATCCTGATGTACCGACTTTGATATCATTATAGGTCTTGCATGCTTGTGGTTATGCTAGCTTTGGAGGGAATGTGACTTCTCAGTCTGTTGGCTGCATGGTTTTGCTGGATATAATATCTTGCTTTGAGGAGATAAAGGCACAAATGCACAGAAGTGGAGCAAAGATCACAAAACGTGCAGTTTGGTTGATGAAAGCTTTTGAACTTTTGTCAATGCTTGCTGATAACAGAAGAATTCTGAAATAGAAACAATGATTAAAGAATATGTTTTAAAGGAGGATAGATCTAGGAGGGAAGGGCTAGCCCCCAGTTAAACTTGGAGGCCCCATTTAACAGACTATGTCATACCTTCTTAGCTGTTCCATGTTATGTTGCATTCCGTGTTTTAAGGCTTGCTTTCACTCATTTCAGTCTGAATCTTATGTTCAGTGGTTGCACATGTTTAGCAATTACTCTGGATTTCAGGGATTGGTATAACTGAGAGCAGAGATCATCTGTCCTGTCCTCATTATACTGCTGGAAGAAAATATTGGTAAGAAGTCTTGGTGACTAGGAATGACTTTTCCGTCACCAGCTCGTCTTCTTTTATTTATTGGTTGTTCTTCCCTCGACTTGGGCTGTACCCTGTCATCAGTTTTTAAGCCAAATTCTTTATGGCAGTCAATAGGGAGTCCTGCGCAAAGGGAAATGACATAATGTTGCCCTTTAGTCCTACCTACAGAGAAGCAGACATGGGAAACGCACATTTTCCTAATTACCAAGCACTGAATTTACAGCATGTGTTCATTTTCTATCGACATCCGGCAGCTACCCAACATATTGTAAATTGGGCCATTTGTATTCAAGACAATTGTTTTCAATAAAAATATTCGGAATGTTGTCTTTATTTGGATTGCATGTGGTAAATGTTGAGGTCCTCGCTGCTCTGAGGTAAAAAATGTGCCGTTTTTCCGGGTGACATTGAGTGTTCTTAGCTAAAATGTCTCCTTGTCCCACTGGAGTCCATGATTTTGTAGGCTGCCACTTTTTACTCGAGCAGTAACTACATTTTGCTAGAGATGTGTGTCTCTATAGTTTGTAAACTTTTGATGTGAAAGATACTTCTGTAAATGTAAGCTGTAATCATCTGAACTGTCAGCTTTTATAGGGAATGGGTTGCAGGTTCATGACCCACTTGTACAGCGCCTTCAAGTTGTTCTTCTGCAGGGCAGGATAGACAGAGTTGCAGAAGCAGGTTAAAATGAAGACTTTTAAAATTAGGATAATCTCTGTTAGTTAGAATTCTCTAGACCTTAAGTACTGAATTAGATGAAATAAAGATGTAAGCATAAGGGCATAAACATACAGAAATCTGGCCAAAAGGGGCTGCTTGAAAGGTAGGTGAAAGTGATTCCTTCTGTTGGAATAGCAATGTCATTTTAACCACTTTTACTTCTTCCTTTAGCACTTCAGTGCCTCTCTCATCATACAGGTTGCTCTGTACATCCCCATAACCAGGGCATCCAAGGTCTTGTAAATTATTTACTAAATGTATGTATCCCTGCATCATCCTTGTAATGTGGTAGTACTGTTCCTTTAGTTTTGCTAACAGAGAGCGAAGAGGGACTCAGTGGCACAGCCAAAAACCTCTTAGAGGGGATGTATTCATCCTTTTTTTGCTTGCCTGTTTGTTTATTAGATCTTCTCCAATCTGTACCTGCAGAATTTGGAGAATGTTGTAGAAATGAGCCAGGAGGCCCACAGTTTTTAGCTCCACGATTTTGGTGTGGGCCATTTTTAGAAGGAGAAGCCATGAAAAGCAGCTTTGGTGATAGGCTTCAAGAATCCTCCTCTAAGTTTTAAGGTCTTTAGATTGGAGGTTGGCCCACCTCTGTTGATTAGATTTAATAAGAACTCCATGTATATTTTACTGCATGAAAAATTGGATGCGGAGCCTTCATTTATCTCTGCCACTCTCTTACTGTTAGCTCTGGGATGTTAATACGGAGATATTGCAGTGTGTGTGCTGATGATTTCCCCTGGCAAGGGAGGATGATTAGGGTGACAGCCTAATAATACTGGATTTATTAGCTGTTGGGTGACTGGCACTGTGATGGCATGAGCTGATTTGCATAGCCTATAGGCTTTTTGTGGAGCAGCTCTGTTCTTAACTCAATGAACACTTCCAGAAGCTGGAGAGAAGTAACAGCACCTCTTTGTAGCCCTTTTGCACTGGATTTTGTGGGTTTTCACCTTGTTTAGCTTTTGTTTATGGGTAGACTGAAGAGTCTTTTGAATGCCTGTGCAAGCTTTAGAGTCACATCTTGAATGGTCAGTGGATAGGGCACTTTAACGTGTTACTGAGCGTTTGTGTGAGAGGAGGACGTAGAAGACATCTGGAGACTTGTTGTGGCCAAAACTAACAAACATGATGCTGATTTTTTGGGAAAGCAATCAGAAAATAGGGCAGGAGCACTACCAGACCCTTTGATGGAAGGTACTTTTCTGCCATTTGTGAACTGGATCCACCATCTGGGACAGCAGCTATGGCCATATCAGACTATTATTTTTTTCCCTGGTTTTATCTTCCTTCCCCCCCGCCCCCTTAAACCAGAACCCTGTTTCTTGTAAATGTGTCTTTGTCATCATCAGTTTAGGCTGTCATAACACATTTTACCTCAAGCTCCATCTTTAATCACTTAGTGGCAGACCTGGGAATAGAAGCCATGTCTCAGCTGTGGGATTGCAATCGTCTCTCTAAGGCAGAGACCAGCTGTGAGCTTTCTTACAGAGCAGCCTGCTCTGCAGTTTGCTTACAAGCTGTATGTTGTGCATCTCATAAACCAGGGCAAATGCAACTTCACCTTTTACTAAAGGGCAGTATGAGTCTTGAAAACACAGAACTGCCTGATAGTTTCAACGAACAAGGACATGACTGCAAGCTTGTTTATGCAAAGGAAGGGAATGTGACAGTTGAGCCTGTACGTTTAGTGAACACTGTGAACAGATAATAAATAAGTTTTAGGGGAAAAAAAAAAAGTCACTTATGTAACTCAACTCTTGTGAACAGATAATAAATTAAAAGTTTTAGGGGAAAAAAAAAAAAGTCACTTATGTAACTCAACTCTATTTGCTAGACTTCCTCCTCCCTAGCCCCACTCCCCATTATTGATCAATTAAATATGCTAGGAGCAGTGAGCTGCCGACCACAGAATTGGGGAGGGGGTGGGATAATCGTTATTATCCTGTTCCAAAAGCCATAATACTGGATACCAGAAAGAATTAGAGTCAGATGTAGATGATGCTGTTGAGTTGCCATTGGTAGAACAGAATGTACTGTACTATCCAGCTATGGTTGTTGCTGTGTCTAAAACCATATACTATGACTGAAATGTGGATGTCAGTCTGTATCCCTTGTGTGGTTTATAGGCTCCTCATTACGTTGCTAAACTGTGTGCAACAGATTAAACTACCATTAAAATTCCACGTCTCAAAATGGCTTATTTTTTGTGCTAACTTTCCTCTACTTCCACGGAGAGTTGCAGGCAAGCGAAGAGAGTCTTATCATTCGGGCAGACAAAGGTGGTTCTTATTCCCTCTGAGGGCAAAATTCTTATTGATTTCATCCTTAGAAAAAATGGATGAAATGCTTGTTTTTCATGAAATCCTACATTGGTACAAGCTTTTGGTGATGGGAAGCTAGAAAAGAGTTCTGAAAACTGGGAAAGTTTATCCCAAACCCTTTTTTACAAATTTAACTGGGGAGGAGGGGAAGTTCTACATTTCCTGCAAGGCAACAATGAGCAGCTTTGGTTTCCTCTGGATAGAGAAAACTCTCTGAAGTGGTAAATTGTTCCATTAAGAAATAAGGGTAGAGGTGTTGCATCCTGGTACTGAGCTGCAGACAGTGTGTCCTGAGATGGCTGGAGAGCAGGCAAAATGCTCTGTTTCTGGTGGAAGGGACAGGGGTTGATGTTATCACTGTGAAACATGTGCTGCTGCAATGTGAATTCTTTGCTCCTTGGCTCTTCTCCTCTGCATCAGCTAAATCACGTTTAGCAACTCCTCTTTTGCTGCTAGGTGTACTTAACATCAAATCAGTGGTGTTTTAGTGCTATCTGGAGTCACAAATTACAAACCAGCACCAAAGATTTAAATTGAATGTGAACTCAAAACTAGTTTAAGCTGTTATTCTTTTCTTGAACCACAACTCAGTCCAAATAATTACTTTTAAAAGTCTCTTTTTTAATTCAAATCTTAACTTGAGTTGAAGGGAGCCAAACCAAAGCCAAACCAAAGAAAGCTGAGCTTGAAAAATATACGTTAATTGAACTTTATGATCAGAACCGTACTGCAGAGTCCCTTGCACATATGCAGGGAAGAGAAAAGCCTCTCCTCCTAAATTTTTGCAGTCTTAATTAACACAGGGTGTGCACAGCTGATTGACAGAGAAGTGGCAGAACATACAATCAGGTAATTACAGATAACACAGACTGTGGTCACAACTCAGCTAATTAACTGTGGAGTCATTAGCAAATGTGACCCAGGCACAGTGGTTGCACTGAAAAACAAGCTTTATAGGGAGATTTATAGCAGGATCTCTCTCACCTACCTTTGCACCTCAGGATGCAACTGCTTGCCTGAGACCAGGATATAAAAAGAGAGGATATAATTCCTGGGGACAGTTCAAGTGGGCTGTTGGTCATCCTGTTAGACCCATGGGGACACATGCACTTTATCATGTACATGTAGTGGGGGTACAAGCCCCTTCCCCTGTTCATATCACAGGTGTACCTAAAAAAACCATACCAGTAGTACCTGCAATCTGATATCGTGAACTATCATGGTATCAGCAAAGCCTTCTGTGTATTTCAAAAGTATGTTCACAAACAAATTGTTTTTTGTTTTTTGTGGGTTTTTTTTCCCCCTAGTTCAAAGCTGAAGGCAACCAAAACAGTAAGAATATGTGTTGGCAAGTACCAGGAGTGATCAGCCTTCTCTTTCAAGCTCTGCATATGATCCCTATACTTCCCTTCTTCTCTGTTCCCATTCTGTTTTGGATGTCAAAACCACTCAGGACTTCCAGGACTGAGGTCAAAGGCCACTGTGTGAGCCAGCAACTACTTATTTTTACAGGGCCATCTTCACCTTTTTGAAGATGTATGGTGGTTTAGGTTCTGTTTTCTTCTAAATTAAACCTGTTCCACATATTTCTCAGTCCCACCACCCCCAAAGACCAACAGTAGTGAAAAGATTTAAAAGTGGAAGAAGAGACTAGAAAAAAATAATCAATTTTTAAAGCATCTCCCATGTGATGAGTTCATGGCAAACTGTGACTCTGCCCAGGTGGATTCCCAATGGTGCAGGATCATACTCATGGTGCCTGACTCACACAGGATCCCTGGCACAGTTCCTCTGGGTTGTCCCAGGCAAACCCAGCTCCAGGATCTTGCGGAGGAGGAGCCCCTGGGCACCCACAGAGGTGCTGAGAAACTTGCACACTCTTTTTATTTCAGCTCAGCACCTCACTTCGCAGGCGCTTGGGTGTTGGCCTTTATGACAATGGGTATTTGGCTTGTGATAAATGTACCAAGGGTTGGTTTTTTTTTTTCTTCCCTCCCTTTAGTATTTAATGTTCAGTTATCAGCATCCAGGAAAGCAGTGTTTAGACTGTGTTGGAAACAGGTACCAATATGACTAGCTGACGCAAGAGTGGTTTATTTTCCATTTTAATAGTTCTTTAAACAGGTCATTTACTCATATACAGCTCCTTTGTTGGAATAAAAATCTTTGTCGTAGGCTACCAGACAGCTATAAATAGCCATTGTGAGTATTTATGCTGAGGATAATCTCAGGAGAAGGTATTTTTAACTTTGCACATTGTTTAGAATAGGAAATTCTTTTAATGCCCACATTTTCCATTCCCAGTGCCATTAGCTTCTCCTCACCCCCTCTCATGATGTATGCCTTGCTCTTTCTTTCTCCCTCTCATTTCCTTTAAGGTGCAAGGTTACAGCCAATCTGCTCCAGAGACAGACTTGAGTTTATTTTTTTGTTTTTTTTAAGCAAAATGCTAACTTTGGCCTTTTGCGACTGTGTGGGAATTCAGTTCATTTCATGGGGCTATCAGAATGTAAACGAGATATCTCACTAGGCTGTCACCGCAAATTGGGTAATGAATGAGCACTTTATTTCTCTTGCACATGGAACTAATGCGCTTGTTAGAATAACAGTGGCCGATCTATTTTATACTCCCAAAGAAAGTATTCCACTTTTTTTTTTTTTGGCAAGTTTGAGAGAGCTGCTACTTGTACCAATACTCAAGTTAATGCTGGACATTAAAAAAAAATAATAATAAAAAAATCACGCTGAACCGTACTTGTAACTTCAAAATATGGTCCCCAGCAAAGCCTGTTCCCACACAAGTCAATAAATAAGTGTAACCAACAAAACGGTCAAATATTGCGTGAACGTGAGAGAAAGTGCTGTGTAGACTGTGGGCCAAATTCAAAGCAGATATAAGCTGACACAATTTAAAGTGCAGCTTTTAAAAGAAGTTCACAGTTGACCTGTCAACAGTTGGGCAGTCTAGTCAGACCTTTTATTTATTTATTTATTTATTTATTTATTTTAGTTATTAAAAGAAACTGAAGAATGCAGAGCTTCACAGTGAGAATTAGGTAGCTTCTAGGCAGAGGAAGCCTAGATGATGATGATCAGCATGAAATTTTAGCTAATTCACTGACAGCTAAAATTGAGATATATCCCATCCCGAGAGTCGGATTTTAAAAGGTATTTCAATACCTTGTGAGATTGTCTTTGAGCTCTGTTGATCTCTAACTGGGGGTCCACAGGAGCTGATCTATGTGCACTCTTGAAAATATCACCTGAGCCATTGCCAGTAGCCACAGAGCATCCTTTTAGCCTCTAGGAGAGGGGATGCTGGTTTTGGAGGTGAAAGATGGATGTTTCCAGCCTTCCTTTCTCTGCATAAGTGATAAGATAGGAATTGTGGCCTGTAACCCACCTGCTGTGTTTATAAAACACTGCTGTTAACTTTGTGGGAATTGTGTTTGTGATTTTAACAGCTTGTGTTACTGTTAATTTGACTATTATATTCGTGTTTGCCACGTAAATATGTAGGCAAATGTGTACACATACCCTGCAGATTTGAAACACTGCTCTGAGGCAAGGGCTTGTGGTGACACAGCCCACTCGCTGTGTTAATAATAAGAGAGAAGAGATTGGGAGGACAGAAAAACTTGTGCAAACCTTTTTTGCTGCAGACTGCACCTTGATTTAACCTGCTGAGTGAGCAATGTAATGTTCACGAAGATCAGTGTTTAATTTCCCATCTGTAATGTTGTTTGCCTAAAGATCACAGTTTTTTAAACATTATTATTAGAAATAGCAAATATTCAGTTGTGGATGCCCCCTCCCTGGAAGTGTTGAAGGCCAGGTTGGATGAGGCTTTGAGCAGCCTGGTCTAGTGGAAGGTGTCCCTGCTGATGGCAGGGGGGTTGGAACTGGATGATCTTTAAGGTCCCTTCCAACCCAAACCATTCTATGATTCAATAGAAAATTTGACCTTCAGTGACTGGAGAGAGACTGACTGCTCAGATACACCTCGCAGAAGAAACTGTTTGTGGCATATGTCAAGTAGACAGGCAAAAGGGCCCTTCTTCTGCCCAAAAGCAGCTGATGACCTACCCCAGGCATATTTTTGTAGTCTTGGAAGGTCTTTGCTGAAAACCATCAATGGCCCAACTGGGGAGGAGCCCTGGAGTGTACAGTAATGGATATGCAGTAAGCTCAGCTACCCTGGGGGGACTCCTGCCCTGGGTGGGCAAAACCCTAGGGGAGTACCAGCAACCAGATGGATGAAAGGCATGAGGCTTTAAAACTCAGTTTCATCCCATGCCCAAGGGTTAGTACTAGCCATGATATTCCAGCAGGGAGGCCAGAAACCATTGGAAGTCATCAAGAAGAAAGATGATGCATCGCAGTGACGTTGATATCTTGACTCTTGTCAAGGATAGCAGGCAGCGTCACGAATGGAAGTTTTCTGCATGTGCCACAGCCTTGACTGAGAGGTGGCTTTGCTGAGTTAGCTTGCAAGGGTTCCTGGTATAAAGTGTCCACTAAAACCTGGCTGGAGACCACCACGTTTCTCACATTCTCAGTTTATGGGATTTAGTCAAATGATTTCTTTTGCAGTTACCTTGCCTTTCTTATCTGATGAAACTGTGGTTTTATTCAATCTCAGGATTTTTCTCCTTTCTCTGTTGTCTAGAATGTGACTAGATCAAATTTCCCCCTTCTGTCATGAACATTAGTAGCTGCTTTTTTTTTTTTTTTTTTCCATCAAGTTTTTTTTTTTTTTTTTTTCAACAATAAAATCTCTCCCAAACTGCAGTTACATAATCTTCAAGGTCACAGTGATCGTAGCAGAATCTTACTTAGTAGTGCTGTGCTCATCGAAATGAAAATGCCCCAGCAGGATTTTTTGCAGGATTTTGCTACTGCTCACAAAATTTATGAGACTTGATCCATGAAAGACGACACCATTTTTAGGCCCATTGCATCGAGCTGTTTGTATCTTAAATTTTTTAGTTGTGAGGTAGAAGTAAAAGGCATTTGGGCTGTTCTCTCAGAGCAGAAGGCAAGGGATGACATTGTAACTGCAGAATGTCTTTGATACTGCTGTTCTGCACATATTCTTAGTGGCTTTGACTCCAAAGTGTAATGAAATTAAAAATGAGCATATCTGTAGGGGTCACAGGGTCTTCTCAGAGATGTTTTGTGCTTTCATTCCTCGTGTTCCCTCTATTTCCTCCCCACTATCTTCTCAGCACCACAATCCTCCATCTCTAGTGCACAATCATCCTCCCAGGAATTATTCATGTCAGAGGAAAAGATTTAATATGCTTTTTGGTGGCTTCACCGGGGGTGGAGGAATGGCAGTCTAGGGGAAAGCTGGCCAGATGTAAAACTAATGATGTTTTCTTCATTCATATTTTTCTATATCTGATGTTCTTTGTCCTCTATCCAGGAAGGCTGGGAATGTGTCTTTGAAAATTGTGAGGCCACATAGTCATACATGACTATTTTCAGAGAATGTCAGGACAACAAACTTGGTGCAGTCAAAGAAACATTGAAAGAACCTATTGCTAAAGGGACCTCCTGTTCAAGTGAGACATGGTCCTTTGGATGTGAAAATACAAGGAAGTCCTCAGTATTGAAAATTACATTGTAAACAAAGAGCTGTATCCACTCACTCGCTGCTTATGGGCTTCTCTCCATGAAGTCCACACAGGACATGATTGCCTGGGGATGCTGTCATCAGTGAAGCTGCACAGAGATTGAATTTGGCTTGATCTTTGCCAGGAACAGTCTTGCATAGCTCCTTGCTAAGGTGACTTCAGTAGACACGTAGAAGCTCACAAAATGTAGCCACTGCTTGGCCAAACCTCTTATTTAGAGTCTTCAAGAGCAATTAGGGCTGGTAATGGTTGATATAACACTTGTGGGGTAATAATTTGTGCTACAGATATTCTTCTGTGTCCAGTCTGTATGGGGAAGGGGAAGTCCTTTACTTGGCTAGTGTTATCTCTTTGGGATGAGCTGTAATAGCTCGTGTGGTTATCCCTACAATCCATTGCGTTCCCACTGCCAACATGGCAGTAGTCCTTTCAGCACAGTCTAGAAGTCTGCTAGAAGTCTTCTACTGCTGTTGTTAATCCAAACTGAGCCTTTTACTCTTGTAAAAATACCACTGCTGTAGTAGCAGAAGTAAACGTGTGCATCTTGGATTGCAGTGTGTCATGAAATGTCAATATTGTTGCCATGTTTTCCCTAGGTAAGGACACCTTCAAAATTTATGTGGGGGCTTCTAATCCATCTATGTGGGCTGCACTTGGACGTGTACATGCTCATTGTTGTCAGTAGGATTTAAGGAAATTCTACTGACAGGATTGAGTCAGGTTGACTCAAGAAGAGCTTTGTTTTGAAGCTCTCTGAAGAGCTTTGTTTTGTTGGGGCCTTGTCCAGTTTTTATGGTTTTTTTTGTTTGTTGTTTGTTTTTTGTCACAGACCTGAATAGTCTTGAAGTACCCCCTTGCATTTCTTCAGGAAATCTGCACAAGATTGAAGTTTTAATCTATTCAGTTAAGGTTTTGATCAAAACAGGCACTACTTAATTCCACTGATGAAAGCATGATGGGCATGTGATTTCTAGCTCTGCATAGGTCTAGAAGAGGTGTAAGGTGTGGGCAGTTGTCTTCCCCAAAATACAACAAGGTGACAGCATATAGTATGCAGTGGATGGAAATTGCCAGAGAATAGAAACACTGCCAGGACAAAAGAAACTCTGCTGACTGGTCTGTATTGAAGGGATGCCTGGCTATGCTATCCTAGCACATTGGTGAGACGTTGCAAATGTCCTAAAATTCCGTGTTGAATTATGAGAATACAATCTTGGTGACTACATTTGTTTATAAAGTTCTGCGTCACGTAATGATAATTTAAAAATTATTTTAGAAAACATGTTTGACACTTGTAAAAATGCTTGGTTTTATTCTCCCTTTGAAACTTATTGGTAGGTCAGCTTCAGAATTAAGTGCAGGATCTTGTAAATATGGACAAAGGTAAAGGCGTAGTAGAGTATCGCAGTAACAGACTCAAGACTCTGCCAATAGTGGTTAATTTTGAAGGAAGCATTAATTTCCTTTTCCTGTTTTCCAAGAATTTTTATGTGTAGGAGAAATGCCTCTGCTGCATAAACATTTTTTTAAAAAAATAATGGATTTAAAGGGCATGAACAAGAGCCCGAATCCAAATGTTTTGCTAGTATTTAAAGAATCTTTGTTTAACTCTTGCTTCCTATTTTTTTCATGCTATAGCGTGGCTGGAGCAGTATAGGGCAGATGTGGGCAAAACCCAATGATGAAATAATAATATCTGTCTGTCCATCATAACCTGTTCTGTTTGTCTGGCTAGAACTTTATCCAATAAAATATCCAGAGCAGCAAGAGGAAGGATGAATTTCTCTTTCTGCTGCAGATACAAAAGAGCGAGTGAACAGAACAAGCAATTTGAGATCCTAGGTTTGTGTGCACTTCTCTGAATATTTACTCTGAATATATTTGCTATCCATCTTCAGGAGGAATAGAGACACCAGGTGAAGTTTGTTTCTGAGAATACCATTTGGAGGTAGCAATCACATGTGCTGGGCATGTGGACTGCATCTGGAAGCCTGGATAAATTAGAGGAGCACAGTTGGTCTAAACTGGGGCTAAAATAGACCCATAGACAAGAGGTGGAGCACCTGATTACTGACTGCAAGGTGATTTGACACCATTGGGTGTAGAATACAGACCAAACTGGAGTAACTTTCTTCAGTGTTTTTCTTTGCCGTCAATAACACCTTCTTACAACAGACTGGGAGACATTGCTGCATTTGGTGGAATAAAGGGAAGCTACAGAATTGATAAAAATCCTTTGTGTGTGTATTGGGTTTG